>NW_026736732.1:0-60448 GCF_949786415.1 Peromyscus eremicus | reverse complement strand
GAGTGTGTCCACATGGAGGTTTGCACACTGCACTGTTAGAATGTGTGTGTCCACATGGAGGTGTGCACACTGAACTGTTAGAATGAGTGTGCCCACATGGAGGTGTGCACACTGAACTGTTAGAATGAGTGTGTCCCTGTGGTGGTGTGCACACTGAACTGTTAGAATGACTGTGTATGCATGGTGGTGTGCACACTGAACTGTTAGAATGATTGTGTCCCTGTGGAGGTGTGCACACTGAAATGTTAGAATGAGTGTGTCTACATGGAGGTGAGCACACTGAACTGTTAGAATGTGTCCACATGGAGGTGTGCACACTGATCTGTTAGAATGACTGTGTCTGCATAGAGGTGTGCACACTGAATTGTTAGAATGAGTGTGTCCACATGGAGGTGTGCACACTTAAGTGTAAGAATTTGTCCACATGGAGGTGTGTACACTGAACTGTTAGAATGAGTGTGTCCACATGGAGTTGTGCACACTGAACTGTTAGAATGAGTGTGTCCACATGGAGGTGTGCACACTGAACTCTTAGAATGAGTGTGTCCACATGGAGGTGTGCACACTGAACTGTTAGAATGAGTGTGTCCACATGGAGGTGTGAACACTGAAATGTTAGAATGAGTGTGTCCCTGTGGAGGTGTGCACACTGAACTGTTAGAATGAGTGTGTCCACATGGAGGTGTGCACACTGAACTGTTAGAATGTGTCCACATGGAGGTGTGCACACTGAACTGTTAGAATGAGTGTGTCCACGTGGAGGTGTGCACACTGAACTTTTAAAATGACTGTGCCCACATGGAGGTGTCCACACTGAACTGTTAGAATGAGTGTGTCCACATGGAGGTGTGGACACTGAACTGTTAGAATGAGTGTGTCCCTGTGGAGGTGTACACATTGAACTGTTAGAATGAGTGTGTCCACATGGAGGTTTGCACACTGCACTGTTAGAATGTGTGTGTCCACATGGAGGTGTGCACACTGAACTGTTAGAATGAGTGTGCCCACATGGAGGTGTGCACACTGAACTGTTAGAATGAGTGTGTCCCTGTGGTGGTGTGCACACTGAACTGTTAGAATGACTGTGTATGCATGGTGGTGTGCACACTGAACTGTTAGAATGATTGTGTCCCTGTGGAGGTGTGCACACTGAAATGTTAGAATGAGTGTGTCTACATGGAGGTGAGCACACTGAACTGTTAGAATGTGTCCACATGGAGGTGTGCACATTGAATTGTTAGAATGAGTGTGTCCACATGGAGGTGTGCACACTGAACTGTTAGAATGAGTGTGTCCCTGTGGAGGTGTGCACACTGAAATGTTAGAATGAGTGTGTCCCTGTGGAGGTGTGCACACTGAACTGTTAGAATGAGTGTGTCCACATGGAGGTGTGCACACTGAACTCTTAGAATGAGTGTGTCCACATGGAAGTGTGCACAGTGAACTGTTAGAATGAGTGTGCCCACATGGAGGTGTGCACACTGAACTGTTAGAATGAGTGTGCCCACATGGAGGTGTGCACAGTGAACTGTTAGAATGAGTGTGTCCACATGGAGATGTGCACACTGAACTGTTAGAATGAGTGTATCCCTGTGGAGGTGTGCACACTGAACTGTTAGAATGAGTGTGTCCACATGGAGTTGTGCACACTGAACTGTTAGAATGAGTGTGTTCACATGGAAGTGTGCACACTGAACTGTTAGAATGAGTGTGTCCACATGGAGGTGTGCACACTGAAATGTTAGAATGAGAGTGTCCACATGGAGGTGTGCACACTGAACTGTTAGAATTTGTCCACATGGAGGTGTGCACACTGAACTGTTAGAAGGAGTGTGTCCACATGGAGGTGTGCACACTGAACTGTTAGAATGAGTGTGTCCACATGGAGGTGTGCACACTGAACTGTTAGAAGGAGTGTGTCCCTGTGGAGGTGTGCACACTGAACTGTTAGAATGAGTGTATCCACATGGAGGTGTGCACACTGAACTGTTAGAATGTGTGTGTCCCTGTGGAGGTGTGCACACTGAACTGTTAGAATGAGTGTGCCCACATGGAGGTGGGCACAATGAACTGTTAGAATGACTGTGTCCACAAGGAGGTGTGCACACTGAACTGTTAGAATGAGTGTGCCCATATGGAGTTGTGCACACTGAACTGTTAGAATGATTGTATCCACATGGAGGTGTGCACACTGAACTGTCAGAATGAGTGTGTCCCTGTGGAGGTGTGCACATTGAACTGTTAGAATGAGTGTGTCCACATGGAGGTGTGCACACTGAACTGTTAGAATGAGTGTGTCCACATGGAGGTGTGAACACTGAAATGTTAGAATGAGTGTGTCCACATGGAGGTGTGCACACTGAACTGTTAGAATGAGTGTGTCCCTGTGGAGGTATGCACACTGAAATGTTAGAATGACTGTGTCTGCATGGAAGTGTGCACACTGAATTGTTAGAATGAGTGTGTCTACATGGAGGTGAGCACACTGAACTGTTAGAATGTGTCCAAATGGAGGTGAGCACATTGAACTGTTAGAATGAGTGTGTCCACATGGAGGTGTGCACATTGAACTGTTAGAATGAGTGTTTCCCTGTGGAGGTGTGCACACTGAAATGTTAGAATGAGTGTGTCCCTGTGGAAGTGTGCACACTTAACTGTTAGAATGAGTGTGCCCACATAGAGGTGTGCACACTGAACTGTTAGAATGAGTATGCCCACATGGAGGTGTGCACACTGAACTGTTAGAATGAGTGTGTCCACATGGAGGTGTGCACACTGAACTTTTAGAATGAGTGTGCCCACATGGAGGTGTGCACAGTGAACTGTTAGAATATGTCCACATGGAGGTGTGCACACTGTATTGTTAGAATGAGTGTGCCCACATGGAGGTGTGCACACTGAACTGTTAGAATGAGTGTGTCCACATGGAGGTGTGAACACTGAAATGTTAGAATGAGTGTGTCCCTGTGGAGGTGTGCACACTGAACTGTTAGAATGAGTGTGTCCACATGGAGGTGTGCACACTGAACTGTTACAATGTGTCCACATGGAGGTGTGCACACTGAACTGTTAGAATGAGTGTGTCCACGTGGAGGTGTGCACACTGAACTTTTAAAATGACTGTGCCCACATGGAGGTGACCACACTTAACTGTTAGAATGAGTGTGTCCACATGGAGGTGTGCACACTGAACTGTTAGAATGAGTGTGTCCCTGTGGAGGTGTGCACACTGAACTGTTAGAATGAGTGTGCCCACATGGAGGTGTGCACACTGAACTGTTAGAATGAGTGTGCCCACATGGAGGTGTGAACACTGAACTGTTAGAATGAGTGGGCCCACATGGGGGTGTGCACACTGAACTGTTAGAATGTGTCCACATGGAGGTGTGCACACTGAACTGTTAGAATGATTGTGTCCACATGAAGGTGTGCACACTGAACTGTTAAAATGACTGTGCCTACATGGAGGTGTGCACACTGAACTGTTAGAATGAGTGTGTCCTCATGGAGGTGTGCACATTGAACTGTTAGAAAGATTGTGTCCACATGGAGGTGTGCACACTGAACTGTTAGAATGAGTGTGCCCACATGGAGGTGTGCACACTGAACTGTTAGAATGAGTGTGCCCACATGGAGGTGTGCACACTGAACTGTTAGAATGAGTGTGTCCCTGCGGAGGTGTGCACACTGAAATGTTAGAATGAGTGTGTACACATGGAGGTGTGCACACTGATCTGTTAGAATGACTGTGTCTGCATAGAGGTGTGCACACTGAATTGTTAGAATGAGTGTGTCCACATGGAGGTGTGCACACTTAAGTGTAAGAATTTGTCCACATGGAGGTGTGTACACTGAACTGTTAGAATGAGTGTGTCCACATGGAGGTGTGCACACTGAACTGTTAGAATGAGTGTGTCCACATGGAGGTGTGCACACTGAACTCTTAGAATGAGTGTGTCCACATGGAGGTGTGCACACTGAACTGTTAGAATGAGTGTGTCCACATGGAGGTGTGAACACTGAAATGTTAGAATGAGTGTGTCCCTGTGGAGGTGTGCACACTGAACTGTTAGAATGAGTGTGTCCACATGGAGGTGTGCACACTGAACTGTTAGAATGTGTCCACATGGAGGTGTGCACACTGAACTGTTAGAATGAGTGTGTCCACGTGGAGGTGTGCACACTGAACTTTTAAAATGACTGTGCCCACATGGAGGTGTCCACACTGAACTGTTAGAATGAGTGTGTCCACATGGAGGTGTGGACACTGAACTGTTAGAATGAGTGTGTCCCTGTGGAGGTGTACACATTGAACTGTTAGAATGAGTGTGTCCACATGGAGGTTTGCACACTGCACTGTTAGAATGTGTGTGTCCACATGGAGGTGTGCACACTGAACTGTTAGAATGAGTGTGCCCACATGGAGGTGTGCACACTGAACTGTTAGAATGAGTGTGTCCCTGTGGTGGTGTGCACACTGAACTGTTAGAATGACTGTGTATGCATGGTGGTGTGCACACTGAACTGTTAGAATGATTGTGTCCCTGTGGAGGTGTGCACACTGAAATGTTAGAATGAGTGTGTCTACATGGAGGTGAGCACACTGAACTGTTAGAATGTGTCCACATGGAGGTGTGCACATTGAATTGTTAGAATGAGTGTGTCCACATGGAGGTGTGCACACTGAACTGTTAGAATGAGTGTGTCCCTGTGGAGGTGTGCACACTGAAATGTTAGAATGAGTGTGTCCCTGTGGAGGTGTGCACACTGAACTGTTAGAATGAGTGTGTCCACATGGAGGTGTGCACACTGAACTCTTAGAATGAGTGTGTCCACATGGAAGTGTGCACAGTGAACTGTTAGAATGAGTGTGCCCACATGGAGGTGTGCACACTGAACTGTTAGAATGAGTGTGCCCACATGGAGGTGTGCACAGTGAACTGTTAGAATGAGTGTGTCCACATGGAGATGTGCACACTGAACTGTTAGAATGAGTGTATCCCTGTGGAGGTGTGCACACTGAACTGTTAGAATGAGTGTGTCCACATGGAGGTGTGCACACTGAACTGTTAGAATGAGTGTGTCCACATGGAGGTGTGCACACTGAACTGTTAGAAGGAGTGTGTCCACATGGAGGTGTGCACACTGAACTGTTAGAATGAGTGTGTCCACATGGAGGTGTGCACACTGAACTGTTAGAAGGAGTGTGTCCACATGGAGGTGTGCACACTGAACTGTTAGAATGAGTGTGTCCACATGGAGGTGTGCACACTGTACTGTTAGAATGAGTGTGTCCCTGGGGAGGTGTGCACACGGAACTGTTAGAATGAGTGTGCCCACATGGAGGTGTGCACAATGAACTGTTAGAATGACTGTGTCCACATGGAGGTGTGCACACTGAACTGTTAGAATGAGTGTGCCCACATGGAGTTGTGCACACTGAACTGTTAGAATGATTGTATCCACATGGAGGTGTGCACACTGAACTGTCAGAATGAGTGTGTCCCTGTGGAGGTGTGCACATTGAACTGTTAGAATGAGTGTGTCCACATGGAGGTGTGCACACTGAACTGTTAGAATGAGTGTGTCCACATGGAGGTGTGCACACTGAACTGTTAGAATGAGTGTGTCCACATGGAGGTGTGCACACTGAACTGTTAGAATGAGTGTGTCCCTGTGGAGGTATGCACACTGAAATGTTAGAATGACTGTGTCTGCATGGAAGTGTGCACACTGAATTGTTAGAATGAGTGTGTCTACATGGAGGTGAGCACACTGAACTGTTAGAATGTGTCCAAATGGAGGTGAGCACATTGAACTGTTAGAATGAGTGTGTCCACATGGAGGTGTGCACATTGAACTGTTAGAATGAGTGTTTCCCTGTGGAGGTGTGCACACTGAAATGTTAGAATGAGTGTGTCCCTGTGGAGGTGTGCACACTTAACTGTTAGAATGAGTGTGCCCACATAGAGGTGTGCACACTGAACTGTTAGAATGAGTATGCCCACATGGAGGTGTGCACACTGAACTGTTAGAATGAGTGTGTCCACATGGAGGTGTGCACACTGAACTTTTAGAATGAGTGTGCCCACATGGAGGTGTGCACAGTGAACTGTTAGAATATGTCCACATGGAGGTGTGCACACTGTATTGTTAGAATGAGTGTGCCCACATGGAGGTGTGCACACTGAACTGTTAGAATGAGTGTGTCCACATGGAGGTGTGAACACTGAAATGTTAGAATGAGTGTGTCCCTGTGGAGGTGTGCACACTGAACTGTTAGAATGAGTGTGTCCACATGGAGGTGTGCACACTGAACTGTTACAATGTGTCCACATGGAGGTGTGCACACTGAACTGTTAGAATGAGTGTGTCCACGTGGAGGTGTGCACACTGAACTTTTAAAATGACTGTGCCCACATGGAGGTGACCACACTTAACTGTTAGAATGAGTGTGTCCACATGGAGGTGTGCACACTGAACTGTTAGAATGAGTGTGTCCCTGTGGAGGTGTGCACACTGAACTGTTAGAATGAGTGTGCCCACATGGAGGTGTGCACAATGAACTGTTAGAATGACTGTGTCCACATGGAGGTGTGCACACTGAACTGTTAGAATGAGTGTGCCCACATGGAGGTGTGCACACTGAACTGTTAGAATGAGTGTGTCCACATGGAGGTGTGAACACTGAAATGTTAGAATGAGTGTGTCCCTGTGGAGGTGTGCACACTGAACTGTTAGAATGAGTGTGTCCACATGGAGGTGTGCACACTGAACTGTTACAATGTGTCCACATGGAGGTGTGCACACTGAACTGTTAAAATGAGTGTGTCCACGTGGAGGTGTGCACACTGAACTTTTAAAATGACTGTGCCCACATGGAGGTGACCACACTTAACTGTTAGAATGAGTGTGTCCACATGGAGGTGTGCACACTGAACTGTTAGAATGAGTGTGTCCCTGTGGAGGTGTGCACACTGAACTGTTAGAATGAGTGTGCCCACATGGAGGTGTGCACACTGAACTGTTAGAATGAGTGTGCCCACATTGAGGTGTGAACACTGAACTGTTAGAATGAGTGGGCCCACATGGGGGTGTGCACACTGAACTGTTAGAATGTGTCCACATGGAGGTGTGCACACTGAACTGTTAGAATGATTGTGTCCACATGAAGGTGTGCACACTGAACAGTTAAAATGACTGTGCCTACATGGAGGTGTGCACACTGAACTGTTAGAATGAGTGTGTCCTCATGGAGGTGTGCACATTGAACTGTTAGAAAGATTGTGTCCACATGGAGGTGTGCACACTGAACTGTTAGAATGAGTGTGTCCACATGGAGGTGTGCACACTGAACTGTTAGAATGAGTGTGCCCACATGGAGTTGTGCACACTGAACTGTTAGAATGAGTGTGTCCCTGCGGAGGTGTGCACACTGAAATGTTAGAATGAGTGTGTACACATGGAGGTGTGCACACTGATCTGTTAGAATGACTGTGTCTGCATAGAGGTGTGCACACTGAATTGTTAGAATGAGTGTGTCCACATGGAGGTGTGCACACTTAAGTGTTAGAATTTGTCCACATGGAGGTGTGTACACTGAACTGTTAGAATGAGTGTGTCCACATGGAGGTGTGCACACTGAACTGTTAGAATGAGTGTGTCCACATGGAGGTGTGCACACTGAACTCTTAGAATGAGTGTGTCCACATGGAGGTGTGCACACTGAACTGTTAGAATGTGTGTGTCCACATGGAGGTGTGAACACTGAAATGTTAGAATGAGTGTGTCCCTGTGGAGGTGTGCACACTGAACTGTTAGAATGAGTGTGTCCACATGGAGGTGTGCACACTGAACTGTTAGAATGTGTCCACATGGAGGTGTGCACACTGAACTGTTAGAATGAGTGTGCCCACATGGAGGTGTGCACACTGAACTGTTAGAATGAGTGTGTCCCTGTGGTGGTGTGCACACTGAACTGTTAGAATGACTGTGTATGCATGGTGGTGTGCACACTGAACTGTTAGAATGATTGTGTCCCTGTGGAGGTGTGCACACTGAAATGTTAGAATGAGTGTGTCTACATGGAGGTGAGCACACTGAACTGTTAGAATGTGTCCACATGGAGGTGTGCACATTGAATTGTTAGAATGAGTGTGTCCACATGGAGGTGTGCACACTGAACTGTTAGAATGAGTGTGTCCCTGTGGAGGTGTGCACACTGAAATGTTAGAATGAGTGTGTCCCTGTGGAGGTGTGCACACTGAACTGTTAGAATGAGTGTGTCCACATGGAGGTGTGCACACTGAACTCTTAGAATGAGTGTGTCCACATGGAAGTGTGCACAGTGAACTGTTAGAATGAGTGTGCCCACATGGAAGTATGCACACTGAACTGTTAGAATGAGTGTGCCCACATAGAGGTGTGCACAGTGAACTGTTAGAATGAGTGTGTCCACATGGAGATGTGCACACTGAACTGTTAGAATGAGTGTATCCCTGTGGAGGTGTGCACACTGAACTGTTAGAATGAGTGTGCCCACATGGAGGTGTGCACACTGAACTGTTAGAATGAGTGTGTCCACATGGAGTTGTGCACACTGAACTGTTAGAATGAGTGTGTTCACATGGAAGTGTGCACACTGAACTGTTAGAATGAGTGTGTCCACATGGAGGTGTGCACACTGAAATGTTAGAATGAGAGTGTCCACATGGAGGTGTGCACACTGAACTGTTAGAATGAGTGTGCCCACATGGAGGTGTGCACACTGAACTGTTAGAATGACTGTGTATGCATGGTGGTGTGCACACTGAACTGTTAGAATGATTGTGTCCCTGTGGAGGTGTGCACACTGAAATGTTAGAATGAGTGTGTCTACATGGAGGTGTGCACACTGAACTGTTAGAATGACTGTGTCTGCATGGAGGTGTGAACACTGAATTGTTAGAATGATTGTGTCCCTGTGGAGGTGTGCACACTGAAATGTTAGAATGAGTGTGTCTACATGGAGGTGAGCACACTGAACTGTTAGAATGTGTCCACATGGAGGTGTGCACATTGAATTGTTAGAATGAGTGTGTCCACATGGAGGTGTGCACACTGAACTGTTAGAATGAGTGTGTCCCTGTGGAGGTGTGCACACTGAAATGTTAGAATGAGTGTGTCCCTGTGGAGGTGTGCACACTGAACTGTTAGAATGAGTGTGTCCACATGGAGGTGTGCACACTGAACTGTTAGAATGAGTGTGTCCACATGGAAGTGTGCACATTGAACTGTTAGAATGAGTGTGTCCACATGGAGGTGTGCACACTGAAATGTTAGAATGAGTGTGTCCACATGGAGGTGTGCACACTGAACTGTTAGAATTTGTCCACATGGAGGTGTGCACACTGAACTGTTAGAAGGAGTGTGTCCACATGGAGGTGTGCACACTGAACTGTTAGAATGAGTGTGTCCACATGGAGGTGTGCACACTGAACTTTTAGAAGGAGTGTGTCCACATGGAGGTGTGCACACTGAACTGTTAGAATGAGTGTGTCCACATGGAGGTGTGCACACTGAACTGTTAGAATGAGTGTGTCCCTGTGGAGGTGTGCACACTGAACTGTTAGAATGAGTGTGCCCACATGGAGGTGTGCACAATGAACTGTTAGAATGACTGTGTCCACATGGAGGTGTGCACACTGAACTGTTAGAATGAGTGTGCCCACATGGAGTTGTGCACACTGAACTGTTAGAATGATTGTATCCACATGGAGGTGTGCACACTGAACTGTTAGAATGAGTGTGTCCCTGTGGAGGTGTGCACATTGAACTGTTAGAATGAGTGTGTCCACATGGAGGTATGCACACTGAACTGTTAGAATGAGTGTGTCCACATGGAGGTGTGCACACTGAACTGTTAAAATGAGTGTGTCCACATGGAGGTGTGCACACTGAACTGTTAGAATGAGTGTGTCCCTGTGGAGGTATGCACACTGAAATGTTAGAATGACTGTGTCTGCATGGAAGTGTGCACACTGAATTGTTAGAATGAGTGTGTCTACATGGAGGTGAGCACACTGAACTGTTAGAATGTGTCCAAATGGAGGTGAGCACATTGAACTGTTAGAATGAGTGTGTCCACGTGGAGGTGTGCACACTGAACTTTTAAAATGACTGTGCCCACATGGAGGTGACCACACTTAACTGTTAGAATGAGTGTGTCCACATGGAGGTGTGCACACTGAACTGTTAGAATGAGTGTGTCCCTGTGGAGGTGTGCACATTGAACTGTTAGAATGAGTGTGTCCACATGGAGGTGTGCACACTGAACTGTTAGGATGTGTGTGTCCACATGGAGGTGTGCACACTGAACTGTTAGAATGAGTGTGCCCGCATGGAGGTGTGAACACTGAACTGTTAGAATGAGTGGGCCCACATGGGGGTGTGCACACTGAACTGTTAGAATATGTCCACATGGAGGTGTGCACACTGTACTGTTAGAATGAGTGTGTCCCTGTGGAGGTGTGCACACTGAAATGTTAGAATGAGTGTGTCTACATGGAGGTGTGCACACTGAAATGTTAGAATGACTGTGTCTGCATGGAGGTGTGCACACTGAATTGTTAGAATGATTGTGTCCCTGTGGAGGTGTGCACAGTGAAATGTTAGAATGAGTGTGTCTACATGGAGGTGAGCACACTGAACTGTTAGAATGTGTCCACATGGAGGTGTGCACATTTAATTGTTAGAATGAGTGTGTCCACATGGAGGTGTGCACACTGAACTGTTAGAATGAGTGTGTCCCTGTGGAGGTGTGCACACTGAAATGTTAGAATGAGTGTGTCCCTGTGGAGGTGTGCACACTGAACTGTTAGAATGAGTGTGTCCACATGGAGGTGTGCACACTGAACTGTTAGAATGAGTGTGTCCACATGGAAGTGTGCACAGTGAACTGTTGGAATGAGTGTGCCCACATGGAGGTGTGCACATTGAACTGTTAGAATGAGTGTATCCCTGTGGAGGTGTGCACACTGAACTGTTAGAATGAGTGTGTCCACATGGAGGTGTGCACACTGAACTGTTAGAATGAGTGTGTCCACATGGAAGTGTGAACACTGAACTGTTAGAATGAGTGTGTCCACATGGAGGTGTGCACACTGAACTGTTAGAATGAGTGTGTCCACATGGAGGTGTGCACACTGAACTGTTAGAATGAGTGTGTCCCTGTGGAGGTGTGCACACTGAACTGTTAGATTGAGTGTGTCCCTGTGGAAGTGTGCACACTGAAATGTTAGAATGAGTGTGTCCACATGGAGGTGTGCACACTGAACTGTTAGAATTTGTCCACATGGAGGTGTGCACACTGAACTGTTAGAATGAGTGTGTCCACATGGAGGTGTGCACACTGAACTGATAGAATGACTGTGTCCACATGGAGGTGTGCACACTGAACTGTTAGAATGAGTGTGTCCCTGTGGAGGTGTGCACACTGAACTGTTAGAATGAGTGTGCCCACATGGAGGTGTGCACAATGAACTGTTAGAATGACTGTGTCCACATGGAGGTGTGCACACTGAAATGTTAGAATGAGTGTGTCCACATGGAGGTGTGCACACTGAACTGTTAGAATGAGTGTGTCCACATGGAGGTGTGCACACTGAACTGTTAGAATTTGTCCACATGGAGGTGTGCACACTGAACTGTTAGAATGAGTGTGTCCACATGGAGGTGTGCACACTGAACTGTTAGAATGAGTGTGTCCACATGGAGGTGTGCACACTGAACTGTTAGAATGAGGGTGTCCCTGTGGAGGTGTGCACACTGAACTGTTAGAATGAGTGTGCCCACATGGAGGTGTGCACAATGAACTGTTAGAATGAGTTGTCCACATGGAGGTGTGCACACTGAACTGTTAGAATGATTGTGTCCACATGGAGGTGTGCACACTGAACTGTTAGAATGAGTGTGTCCACATGGAGGTGTGCACACTGAACTGTTAGAATGAGTGTGTCCCTGTGGAGGTTTGCACACTGAACTGTTAGAATGAGTGTGTCCACATGGAGGTGTGCACACTGAACTGTTAGAATGAGTGTGCCCACATGGAGGTGTGCACACTGAACTGTTAGAATGAGTGTGCCCACATGGATTTGTGCACACTGAACTGTTGGAATGAGTGTGTCCACATGGTGGTGTGCACACTGAACTGTTAGAATGAGTGTGCCCACATGGAGTTGTGCACACTGAACTGTTAGAATGATTGTATCCACATGGAGGTGTGCACACTGAACTGTTAGAATGAGTGTGTCCCTGTGGAGGTGTGCACACTGAACTGTTAGAATGAGTGTGTCCACATGGAGGTGTGCACCCTGAACTGTTAGAATGTGTGTGTCCACATGGAGTTGTGCACACTGAACTGTTAGAATGAGTGTGGCCACATGGAGGTGTGCACACTGAACTGTAAGAATATGTCCACATGGAGGTGTGCACACTGTACTGTTATAATGAGTGTGTCCACATGGAGGTGTGCACACTGAACTGTTAGAATGAGTGTGGCCACATGGAGGTGTGCACAGTGAACTGTTAGAATATGTCCACATGGAGGTTTGCACACTGAAATGTTAGAATGAGTGTGTCTACATGGAGGTGTGCACCCTGATCTGTTAGAATGACTGTGTCTGCATGGAGGTGTGCACACTGAACTGTTAGAATGTGTCCACATGGCGGTAAGCACATTGAACTGTTAGAATGAGTGTGTCCACATGGAGGTGTGCACATTGAACTGTTAGAATGATTGTGTCCCTGTGGAGTTGTGCACACTGAAATGTTAGAATGAGTCTGTCCCTGTGGAGGTGTGCTCACTGAACTGTTTGAATGAGTGTGCCCACATAGAGGTGTACACACTGAACTGTTAGAATGAGTATGCCCACATGGAGGTGTGCACACTGAACTGTTAGAATGAGTGTGTCCACATGGAGGTGTGCACACTGAACTTTTAGAATGAGTGTGCCCACATGGAGGTGTGCACAGTGAACTGTTAGAATATGTCCACATGGAGGTTTGCACACTCTATTGTTAGAATGAGTGTGTCTACATGGAGGTGTGCACCCTGATCTGTTAGAATGACTGTGTCTGCATGGAGGTGTGCACACTGAACTGTTAGAATGAGTGTGTCCCTGTGGAGGTGTGCACACTGAATTGTTAGAATGAGTGTGTCCACCTGGAGGTGTGCACACTGAACTGTTAGAATGTGTCCACATGGAGGTGTGCATACTGAACTGTTAGAATGATTGTGTCCACATGCAGGTGTGCACACTGAACTGATAGAATGAGTGTGTCCTTGTGGAGGTGTGCACACTGAACTGTTAGAATGATTATGTCCACATGGAGGTGTGCACACTGAACTGTTAGAATGATTGTGTCCCTGTGGAGGTGTGCACACTGAAATGTTAGAATGAGTGTGTCCACATGGAGGTGTGGACACTGATCTGTTAGAATGACTGTGTCTGCATGGAGGTGTGCACACTGAATTGTTAGAATGAGTGTGTCCACATGGAGGTGTGCACCCTGAAGTGTTAACATTTGTCCACATGGAGGTATGCACACTGAACTGTTAGAATGAGTGTGTCCACATGGAGGTGTGCACATTGAACTGTTAGAATGAGTGTGTCCACATGGAGGTGTGCACACTGAACTGTTAGAATAAGTGTGTCCACATGGAGGTATGCACGCTGAACTGTTATAATGAGTGTGCCCACATGGAGGTGTGCACTCAACTGTTAGAATGAGTGTGCCCACATGGAGGTGTGCACACTGAACTCTTAGAATGAGTGTGCCCACATGGAAGTGTGCACACTGAACTGTTAGAATGTGTGTGTCCCTGTGGAGTCGTGCACACTGAACTGTTAGAATGAGTGTGTCCACATGGAGGTGTGCACACTGAACTGTTAGAATGTGTGTGTCCACATGGAGGTGTGCACACTGAACTGTTAGAATGAGAGTGCCCACATGGAGGTATGCACACTGAACTGTTAGAATGAGTGTGTCCACATGGAGGTGTGCACACTGAACTGTTAGAATGAGTGGGCCCACATGGAGGTGTGCACACTGAACTGTTAGAATATGTCCAGATGGAGGTGTGCACACTGTACTGTTAGAATGAGTGTGTCCACAAGTAGGTGTGCACACTGAACTGTTAGAATGAGTGTGTCCCTGTGGGGGTGTGCACACTGTAATGTTAGAATGAGTGTGTCCCTGTGGAGGTGTGCACACTGAACTGTTAGAATGACTGTGCCCACATGGAGGTGTGCACACTGAACTGTTAGAATGAGTGTGCCCACATGGAGGTATTCACACTGAACTGTCAGAATGAGTGTGCCCACATGGAGGTGTGCACACTGAACTGTTAGAATGAGTGTGCCCACATGGAGGTGTGCAAACTGAACTGTTAGAATGAGTGTGCCCGTATTGAGGTGTGCACACTGAACTGTTAGAATGAGTGTGTCCCTGTGGAGGTATGCACACTGAAATGTTAGAATGAGTGTGTCCACATGGAGGTGTGCACACTGAATTGATAGAATCAGTGTGTCCACATGGAGGTGTGCACTTTGAACTGTTAGAATGAGTGTGTCCACATGGAGGTGTGCACACTGAACTTTTAGAATGAGTGTGTCCACATGGAGGTGTGCACACTGAACTTTTAGAATGAGTGTGCCCACATGGAGTTGTGCACAGTGAACTGTTAGAATATGTCCACATGGAGGTTTGCACACTGTATTGTTAGAATGAGTGTGCCCACATGGAGATGTGCACACTGAACTGTTAGAATGAGTGTATCGCTGTGGAGGTGTGCACACTGAACTATTAGAATGAGTGTGTCCACATGGAGGTGTGCACACTGAACTGTTAGAATGAGTGTATCCACATGGAAGTGTGCACACTGAACTGTTAGAATGAGTGTGTCCACATGGAGGTGTGCACACTGAACTGTTAGAATGAGTGTGTCCACATGGAGGTGTGCACACTGAACTGTTAGAATGAGTGTGTCCCTGTGGAGGTGTTCACACAGAACTGTTAGAATGAGTGTGTCCCTGTGGAGGTGTGCACACTGAAATGTTAGAGGAGTGTGTCCACATGGAGGTGTGCACACTGAAATGTTAGAATTTGTCCACATGGAGGTGTGCACACTGAACTGTTAGAATGAGTGTGTCCACATGGAGGTCTGCACACTGAACTGTTAGAATGAGTGTGTCCACATGGAGGTGTGCACACTGAACTGGTAGAATGAGTATGTCCCTGTGGAGGTGTGCACACTGAACTGTTAGAATGAGTGTGCCCACATGGAGGTGTGCACACTGAACTGTTAGAATGACTGTGTCCACATGGAGGTGTGCACACTGAACTGTTAGAATGAGTGTGCCCACATGGAGGTGTGCACACTGAACTGTTAGAATGAGTGTGCCCACATGGATGTGTGCACACTGAACTGTTAGAATGAGTGTGTCCACATGGAGGTGTGCACACTGAACTGTTAGAATGAGAGTGCCCACATGGAGGTGTGCACACTGAACTGTTAGAATGAGTGGGTCCACATGGAGGTGTGCACACTGAACTGTTAGAATGAGTGTGCCCACATGGATTTGTGCACACTGAACTTTTAGAATGAGTGTGTCCACATGGAGGTGTGCACACTGAACTGTTAGAATGAGTGTGCCCACATGGAGTTGTGCACACTGAACTGTTAGAATGATTGTATCCACATGGAGGTGTGCACACTGAACTGTTAGAATGAGTGTTTCCCTGAGGAGGTGTGCACACTGAACTGTTAGAATGAGTGTGTCCACATGGAGGTGTGCACACTGAACTGTTAGATTATGTGTGTCCACATGGAGGTGTGCACACTGAACTGTTACAATGATTGTGCTCACATGGAGGTATGCTCACTGAACTGTTAGAATGAGTGTGTAAACATGGAGGTGTGCACACTGAACTGTTAGAATGAGTGTGGCCACATGGAGGTGTGCACACTGAACTGTTAGATAATGTCCACATGGAGGTGTGCACACTGTACTGTTATAATGAGTGTGTCCACATGGAGGTGTGCACACTGAACTGTTAGAATGAGTGTGTCCCTGTGGAGGTGTGCACACTGAACTGTTAGAATGACTGTGTATGCATGGAGGTATGCACACTGAACTGTTAGAATGATTGTGTCCCTGTGGAGGTGTGCACACTGAAATGTTAGAATGAGTGTGTCCCTGTGGAGGTGTGCACACTGAACTGTTAGAATGACTGTGCCCACATGGAGGTGTGCACACTGAACTGTTAGAATGAGTGTGCCCACATGGAGGTATTCACACTGAACTGTTAGAATGAGTGTGCCCACATGGAGGTGTGCACACTGAACTGTTAGAATGAGTGTGCCCACATGGAGGTGTGCACACTGAATTGATAGAATGAGTGTGTCTACATGGAGGGGAGCACACTGAACTGTTAGAATGTGTCCACATGGAGGTGAGCACATTGAAATGTTAGAATGAGTGTGTCCACATGGAGGTGTGCACATTGAACTGTTAGAATGAGTGTGTCCCTGTGGAGGTGTGCACATTGAAATGTTAGAATGAGTGTGTCCCTGTGGAGGTGTGCACACTGAACTGTTAGAATGTGTGTGTCCCTGTGGAGTTGTGCACACTGAACTGTTAGAATGAGTGTGTCCACATGGAGGTGTGCACACTGAAGTGTTAACATTTGTCCACATGGAGGTATGCACACTGAACTGTTAGAATGAGTGTGTCCACATGGAGGTGTGCACATTGAACTGTTAGAATGATGTGTCCACATGGAGGTGTGCACACTGAACTGTTAGAATAAGTGTGTCCACATGGAGGTGTGCACGCTGAACTGTTATAATGAGTGTGCCCACATGGAGGTGTGCACTCAACTGTTAGAATGAGTGTGCCCACATGGAGGTGTGCACACTGAACTGTTAGAATGAGTGTGCCCACATGGAAGTGTGCACACTGAACTGTTAGAATGTGTGTGTCCCTGTGGAGTTGTGCACACTGAACTGTTAGAATGAGTGTGTCCACATGGAGGTGTGCACACTGAACTGTTAGAATGTGTGTGTCCACATGGAGGTGTGCACACTGAACTGTTAGAATGAGAGTGCCCACATGGAGGTATGCACACTGAACTGTTAGAATGAGTGTGTCCACATGGAGGTGTGCACACTGAACTGTTAGAATGAGTGGGCCCACATGGAGGTGTGCACACTGAACTGTTAGAATATGTCCACATGGAGGTGTGCACACTGTACTGTTAGAATGAGTGTGTCCACAATAGGTATGCACACTGAACTGTTAGAATGAGTGTGTCCCTGTGGAGGTGTGCACACTGAACTGTTAGAATGACTGTGTATGCATGGAGGTATGCACACTGAACTGTTAGAATGATTGTGTCCCTGTCGAGGTGTGCACACTGTAATGTTAGAATGAGTGTGTCCCTGTGGAGGTGTGCACACTGAACTGTTAGAATGACTGTGCCCACATGGAGGTGTGCACACTGAACTGTTAGAATGAGTGTGCCCACATGGAGGTATTCACACTGAACTGTTAGAATGAGTGTGCCCACATGGAGGTGTGCACACTGAACTGTTAGAATGAGTGTGCCCACATGGAGGTGTGCAAACTGAACTGTTAGAATGAGTGTGCCCGTATTGAGGTGTGCACACTGAACTGTTAGAATGAGTGTCTCCCTGTGGAGGTATGCACACTGAAATGTTAGAATGAGTGTGTCCACATGGAGGTGTGCACACTGAATTGATAGAATCAGTGTGTCCACATGGAGGTGTGCACACTGACCTGTTAGAATGAGTGTGCCCACATGGAGGTGTGCACACTGAACTGTTAGAATGAGTGTGCCCACATGGATGTGTGCACACTGAACTGTTAGAATGAGTGTGTCCACATGGAGATGTGCACACTGAACTGTTAGAATGAGTGTGTCCCTGAGGAGGTGTGCACACTGAACTGTTAGAATGAGTGTGCCCACATGGATTTGTGCACACTGAACTGTTAGAATGAGTGTGTCCACATGGAGGTGTGCACACTGAACTGTTAGAATGAGTGTGCCCACATGGAGTTGTGCACACTGAACTGTTAGAATGAGTGTATCCACATGGAGGTGTGCACACTGAACTGTTAGAATGAGTGTGTCCCTGAGGAGGTGTGCACACTGAACTGTTAGAATGAGTGTGTCCACATGGAGGTGTGCACACTGAACTGTTAGAATATGTGTGTCCACATGGAGGTGTGCACACTGAACTGATAGAATGACTGTGTCCACATGGAGGTGTGAACACTGAACTGTTAGCATGAGTGTGCCCACATGGAGGTGTGCACACTGAACTGTTAGAATGAGTGTGCCCACATGGAGGTATTCACACTGAACTGTTAGCATGAGTGTGCCCACATGGAGGTGTGCACACTGAACTGTTAGAATGAGTGTGCCCACATGGAGGTGTGCAAACTGAACTGTTAGAATGAGTGTGCCCATATTGAGGTGTGCACACTGAACTGTTAGAATGAGTGTGTCCCTGTGGAGGTATGCACACTGAAATGTTAGAATGAGTGTGTCCACATGGAGGTGTGCACACTGAATTGATAGAATGAGTGTGTCTACATGGAGGTGAGCACACTGAACTGTTAGAATGTGTCCACATGGAGGTGAGCACATTGAACTGTTAGAATGAGTGTGTCCACATGGAGGTGTGCACATTCAAATGTTAGAATGAGTGTGTCCCTGTTGAGGTGTGCACACTGAAATGTTAGAATGAGTGTGTCCCTGTGGAGGTGTGCACACTGAATTGTTAGAATGAGTGTGCCCACATAGAGGTGTGCACACTGAACTGTTAGAATGAGTATGCCCACATGGAGGTATGCACACTGAACTGTTAGAATGAGTGTATCCACATGGAGGTGTGCACACGGAACTTTTAGAATGAGTGTGCCCACATGGAGGTGTGCACAGTGAACTGTTAGAATGAGTGTGCCCATATTGAGGTGTGCACACTGAAGTGTTAGAATATGTCCACATGGAGGTGTGCACACTGTACTGTTAGAATGAGTGTGTCCACATGGAGGTGTGCACACTGATCTGTTAGAATGAGTGTGTCCCTGTGGAGGTATGCACACTGAAATGTTAAAATGAGTGTGTCTACATGGAGGTATGCACACTGATCTCTTAGAATGACTGTGTCTACATGGAGGTGAGCACACTGAACTGCTAGAATGTGTCCACATGGAGGTGAGCACATTGAACTGTTAGAATGAGTGTGTCCACATGGAGGTGTGCACATTGAACTGTTAGAAGGAGTGTGTCCCTGTGGAGGTGTGCACACTGAAATGTTAGAATGAGTGTGTCCACATGGAGGTGTGCACACTGAACTGTTAGAATGTGTCCACATGGAGGTGTGCACACTGAACTGTTAGAATGAGTGTGTCCACGTGGAGGTGTGCACACTGAACTTTTAAAATGACTGTGCCCACATGGAGGTGTCCACACTGACCTGTTAGAATGAGTGTGTCCACATGGAGGTGTGCACACTGAACTGTTAGAATGAGTGTGTCCCTGTGGAGGTGTGCACATTGAACTGTTAGAATGAGTGTAATCCACATGGAGGTGTGCACACTGAACTGTTAGAATGTGTGTGTCCACAAGGAGGTGTGCACACTGAACTGTTAGAATGAGTGTGCCCACATGGAGGTGTGAACACTGAACTGTTAGAATGAGTGGGCCTACATGGAGGTGTGCACACTGAACTGTTAGAATATGTCCACATGGAGGTGTGCACACTGTACTGTTAGAATGAGTGTGTCCACATGGAGGTGTGCACACTGAACTGTTAGAATGAGTGTGTCCCTGTGGTGGTGTGCACACTGAACTGTTAGAATGAGTGTGTCCCTGTGGAGGTATGCACACTGAAATGTTAGAATGAGTGTGTCTACATGGAGGTGTGCACCCTGATCTGTTAGAATGACTGTGTCTACATGGAGGTGAGCACACTGAACTGTTAGAATGTGTCCACATGGAGGTAAGCACATTGAACTGTTAGAATGAGTGTGCCCACATGGAGGTGTGCACAGTGAACTGTTAGAATTAGTGTGTCCCTGTGGAGGTGTGCACAGTGAAATGTTAGAATGAGTCTGTCCCTGTGGAGGTGTGCACACTGAACTGTTAGAATGAGTGTGTCCACATGGAGGTGTGCACCCTGAACTGTTAGAATGTGTGTGTCCACATGGAGGTGTGCACACTGAAGTGTTAACATTTGTCCACATGGAGGTGTGCACACTGAAGTGTTAGAATGAGTGTGTCCACATGGAGGTGTGCACATTGAACTGTTAGAATGAGTGTGTCCACATGGAGGTGTGCACACTGAACTGTTAGAATAAGTGTGTCCACATGGAGGTGTGCACACTGAACTGTTATAATGAGTATGCACACATGGAGGTGTGCACACTGAACTGTTAGAATGAGTGTGCCCACATGGAGGTGTGCACACTGAACTGTTAGAATGAGTGTGCCCACATGGAAGTGTGCACACTGAACTGTTAGAATGTGTGTGTCCCTGTGGAGTTGTGCACACTGAACTGTTAGAATGAGTGTGTCCACATGGAGGTGTGCACACTGAACTGTTAGAATGAGTGTGTCCACATGGAGGTGTGCACACTGAACTGTTAGAATGAGTGGGCCCACATGGAGGTGTGCACACTGAACTGTTAGAATATGTCCACATGGAGGTGTGCACACTGTACTGTTAGAATGAGTGTGTCCACAAGGAGGTGTGCACACTGAACTGTTAGAATGAGTGTGTCCCTGTGGAGGTGTGCACACTGAACTGTTAGAATGAGTGTGTCCACATGGAGGTGTGCACAATGAACTGTTAGAATGACTGTGTCCACATGGAGGTGTGCACACTGAACTGTTAGAATTAGTGTGCCCACATGGAAGTGTTCACACTGAACTGTTAGAATGAGTGTGTCCACATGGAGGTGTGCACACTGAACTGTTAGAATGAGTGTGTCCACATGGAGGTGTGCTACTGAACTGTTACAATGAGTGTGCCCACATGGAGGTGTGCACACTGAACTGTTAGAATGAGTGTGTTTACATGGAGGTGTGCACACTGAACTGTTAGAATGAGTGTGCCCACATGGATTTGTGCACACTGAACTGTTAGAATGAGTGTGTCCACATGGAGGTGTGCACACTGAACTGTTAGAATGAGTGTGTCCACTTGGAGTTGTGCACACTGAACTGTTAGAATGAATGTATCCACATGGAGGTGTGCACACTGAACTGTTAGAATGAGTGTGTCCCTGAGGAGGTGTCCACACTGAAATGTTAGAATGAGTGTGTCCACATGGAGGTGTGCACACTGAACTGTTAGAATGAGTGTGTCCACATGGAGGTGTGCACACTGAACTGTTAGAATGAGTGTGCCCACATGGAGGTTTGCTCACTGAACTGTTAGAATGAGTGTGTCCACATGGAGGTGTGCACACTGAACTGTTAGAATGAGTGTGGCCACATGGAGGTGTGCACACTGAACTGTTAGAATATGTCCACATGGAGGTGTGCACACTGTACTGTTATAATGAGTGTGTCCTCATGGAGGTGTGCACACTGAACTGTTAGAATGAGTGTGTCCCTGTGGAGGTATGCACACTGAAATGTTAGAATGAGTGTGTCTACATGGAGGTGTGCACACTGATCTGTTAGAATGACTGTGTCTGCATGGTGGTGTGCACACTGAATTGTTAGAATGAGTGTGTCTATATGGAGGTGAGCACACTGAACTGTTAGAATGTGTCCACATGGAGGTAAGCACATTGAACTGTTAGAATGAGTGTGTCCACATGGAGGTGTGCACACTCAACTGTTAGAATGAGTGTGCCCACATGGATTTGTGCACACTGAACTGTTAGAATGAGTGTGTCCACATGGAGGTGTGCACACTGAACTTTTAGAATGAGTGTGCCCACATGGAGTTGTGCACACTGAACTGTTAGAATGATTGTGTCTGCATGGTGGTGTGCACACTGAATTGTTAGAATGAGTGTGTCTACATGGAGGTGAGCACACTGAACTGTTAGAATGTGTCCACATGGAGGTAAGCACATTGAACTGTTAGAATGAGTGTGTCCACATGGAGGTGTGCACATTGAACTGTTAGAATGAGTGTTTCCCTGTGGAGGTGTGCACACTGAAATGTTAGAATGAGTGTGTCCCTGTGGAAGTGTGCACACTTAACTGTTAGAATGAGTGTGCCCACATAGAGGTGTGCACACTGAACTGTTAGAATGAGTATGCCCACATGGAGGTGTGCACACTGAACTGTTAGAATGAGTGTGTCCACATGGAGGTGTGCACACTGAACTTTTAGAATGAGTGTGCCCACATGGAGGTGTGCACAGTGAACTGTTAGAATATGTCCACATGGAGGTGTGCACACTGTATTGTTAGAATGAGTGTGCCCACATGGAGGTGTGCACACTGAACTGTTAGAATGAGTGTGTCCACATGGAGGTGTGAACACTGAAATGTTAGAATGAGTGTGTCCCTGTGGAGGTGTGCACACTGAACTGTTAGAATGAGTGTGTCCACATGGAGGTGTGCACACTGAACTGTTACAATGTGTCCACATGGAGGTGTGCACACTGAACTGTTAGAATGAGTGTGTCCACGTGGAGGTGTGCACACTGAACTTTTAAAATGACTGTGCCCACATGGAGGTGACCACACTTAACTGTTAGAATGAGTGTGTCCACATGGAGGTGTGCACACTGAACTGTTAGAATGAGTGTGTCCCTGTGGAGGTGTGCACACTGAACTGTTAGAATGAGTGTGCCCACATGGAGGTGTGCACACTGAACTGTTAGAATGAGTGTGCCCACATGGAGGTGTGAACACTGAACTGTTAGAATGAGTGGGCCCACATGGGGGTGTGCACACTGAACTGTTAGAATGTGTCCACATGGAGGTGTGCACACTGAACTGTTAGAATGATTGTGTCCACATGAAGGTGTGCACACTGAACTGTTAAAATGACTGTGCCTACATGGAGGTGTGCACACTGAACTGTTAGAATGAGTGTGTCCTCATGGAGGTGTGCACATTGAACTGTTAGAAAGATTGTGTCCACATGGAGGTGTGCACACTGAACTGTTAGAATGAGTGTGCCCACATGGAGGTGTGCACACTGAACTGTTAGAATGAGTGTGCCCACATGGAGGTGTGCACACTGAACTGTTAGAATGAGTGTGTCCCTGCGGAGGTGTGCACACTGAAATGTTAGAATGAGTGTGTACACATGGAGGTGTGCACACTGATCTGTTAGAATGACTGTGTCTGCATAGAGGTGTGCACACTGAATTGTTAGAATGAGTGTGTCCACATGGAGGTGTGCACACTTAAGTGTAAGAATTTGTCCACATGGAGGTGTGTACACTGAACTGTTAGAATGAGTGTGTCCACATGGAGTTGTGCACACTGAACTGTTAGAATGAGTGTGTCCACATGGAGGTGTGCACACTGAACTCTTAGAATGAGTGTGTCCACATGGAGGTGTGCACACTGAACTGTTAGAATGAGTGTGTCCACATGGAGGTGTGAACACTGAAATGTTAGAATGAGTGTGTCCCTGTGGAGGTGTGCACACTGAACTGTTAGAATGAGTGTGTCCACATGGAGGTGTGCACACTGAACTGTTAGAATGTGTCCACATGGAGGTGTGCACACTGAACTGTTAGAATGAGTGTGTCCACGTGGAGGTGTGCACACTGAACTTTTAAAATGACTGTGCCCACATGGAGGTGTCCACACTGAACTGTTAGAATGAGTGTGTCCACATGGAGGTGTGGACACTGAACTGTTAGAATGAGTGTGTCCCTGTGGAGGTGTACACATTGAACTGTTAGAATGAGTGTGTCCACATGGAGGTTTGCACACTGCACTGTTAGAATGTGTGTGTCCACATGGAGGTGTGCACACTGAACTGTTAGAATGAGTGTGCCCACATGGAGGTGTGCACACTGAACTGTTAGAATGAGTGTGTCCCTGTGGTGGTGTGCACACTGAACTGTTAGAATGACTGTGTATGCATGGTGGTGTGCACACTGAACTGTTAGAATGATTGTGTCCCTGTGGAGGTGTGCACACTGAAATGTTAGAATGAGTGTGTCTACATGGAGGTGAGCACACTGAACTGTTAGAATGTGTCCACATGGAGGTGTGCACATTGAATTGTTAGAATGAGTGTGTCCACATGGAGGTGTGCACACTGAACTGTTAGAATGAGTGTGTCCCTGTGG
This sequence comes from Peromyscus eremicus, assembly GCF_949786415.1. Taxonomy (NCBI): domain Eukaryota; kingdom Metazoa; phylum Chordata; class Mammalia; order Rodentia; family Cricetidae; genus Peromyscus; species Peromyscus eremicus. Next base: position 36,098 of record NW_026736732.1, on the reverse strand, counting down.
AGGTGTGCACACTGAAATGTTAGAATGAGTGTGTCCCTGTGGAGGTGTGCACACTGAACTGTTAGAATGAGTGTGTCCACATGGAGGTGTGCACACTGAACTCTTAGAATGAGTGTGTCCACATGGAAGTGTGCACAGTGAACTGTTAGAATGAGTGTGCCCACATGGAGGTGTGCACACTGAACTGTTAGAATGAGTGTGCCCACATGGAGGTGTGCACAGTGAACTGTTAGAATGAGTGTGTCCACATGGAGATGTGCACACTGAACTGTTAGAATGAGTGTATCCCTGTGGAGGTGTGCACACTGAACTGTTAGAATGAGTGTGTCCACATGGAGTTGTGCACACTGAACTGTTAGAATGAGTGTGTTCACATGGAAGTGTGCACACTGAACTGTTAGAATGAGTGTGTCCACATGGAGGTGTGCACACTGAAATGTTAGAATGAGAGTGTCCACATGGAGGTGTGCACACTGAACTGTTAGAATTTGTCCACATGGAGGTGTGCACACTGAACTGTTAGAAGGAGTGTGTCCACATGGAGGTGTGCACACTGAACTGTTAGAATGAGTGTGTCCACATGGAGGTGTGCACACTGAACTGTTAGAAGGAGTGTGTCCACATGGAGGTGTGCACACTGAACTGTTAGAATGAGTGTGTCCACATGGAGGTGTGCACACTGAACTGTTAGAATGTGTGTGTCCCTGTGGAGGTGTGCACACTGAACTGTTAGAATGAGTGTGCCCACATGGAGGTGTGCACAATGAACTGTTAGAATGACTGTGTCCACAAGGAGGTGTGCACACTGAACTGTTAGAATGAGTGTGCCCATATGGAGTTGTGCACACTGAACTGTTAGAATGATTGTATCCACATGGAGGTGTGCACACTGAACTGTCAGAATGAGTGTGTCCCTGTGGAGGTGTGCACATTGAACTGTTAGAATGAGTGTGTCCACATGGAGGTGTGCACACTGAACTGTTAGAATGAGTGTGTCCACATGGAGGTGTGAACACTGAAATGTTAGAATGAGTGTGTCCACATGGAGGTGTGCACACTGAACTGTTAGAATGAGTGTGTCCCTGTGGAGGTATGCACACTGAAATGTTAGAATGACTGTGTCTGCATGGAAGTGTGCACACTGAATTGTTAGAATGAGTGTGTCTACATGGAGGTGAGCACACTGAACTGTTAGAATGTGTCCAAATGGAGGTGAGCACATTGAACTGTTAGAATGAGTGTGTCCACATGGAGGTGTGCACATTGAACTGTTAGAATGAGTGTTTCCCTGTGGAGGTGTGCACACTGAAATGTTAGAATGAGTGTGTCCCTGTGGAAGTGTGCACACTTAACTGTTAGAATGAGTGTGCCCACATAGAGGTGTGCACACTGAACTGTTAGAATGAGTATGCCCACATGGAGGTGTGCACACTGAACTGTTAGAATGAGTGTGTCCACATGGAGGTGTGCACACTGAACTTTTAGAATGAGTGTGCCCACATGGAGGTGTGCACAGTGAACTGTTAGAATATGTCCACATGGAGGTGTGCACACTGTATTGTTAGAATGAGTGTGCCCACATGGAGGTGTGCACACTGAACTGTTAGAATGAGTGTGTCCACATGGAGGTGTGAACACTGAAATGTTAGAATGAGTGTGTCCCTGTGGAGGTGTGCACACTGAACTGTTAGAATGAGTGTGTCCACATGGAGGTGTGCACACTGAACTGTTACAATGTGTCCACATGGAGGTGTGCACACTGAACTGTTAGAATGAGTGTGTCCACGTGGAGGTGTGCACACTGAACTTTTAAAATGACTGTGCCCACATGGAGGTGACCACACTTAACTGTTAGAATGAGTGTGTCCACATGGAGGTGTGCACACTGAACTGTTAGAATGAGTGTGTCCCTGTGGAGGTGTGCACACTGAACTGTTAGAATGAGTGTGCCCACATGGAGGTGTGCACACTGAACTGTTAGAATGAGTGTGCCCACATGGAGGTGTGAACACTGAACTGTTAGAATGAGTGGGCCCACATGGGGGTGTGCACACTGAACTGTTAGAATGTGTCCACATGGAGGTGTGCACACTGAACTGTTAGAATGATTGTGTCCACATGAAGGTGTGCACACTGAACTGTTAAAATGACTGTGCCTACATGGAGGTGTGCACACTGAACTGTTAGAATGAGTGTGTCCTCATGGAGGTGTGCACATTGAACTGTTAGAAAGATTGTGTCCACATGGAGGTGTGCACACTGAACTGTTAGAATGAGTGTGCCCACATGGAGGTGTGCACACTGAACTGTTAGAATGAGTGTGCCCACATGGAGGTGTGCACACTGAACTGTTAGAATGAGTGTGTCCCTGCGGAGGTGTGCACACTGAAATGTTAGAATGAGTGTGTACACATGGAGGTGTGCACACTGATCTGTTAGAATGACTGTGTCTGCATAGAGGTGTGCACACTGAATTGTTAGAATGAGTGTGTCCACATGGAGGTGTGCACACTTAAGTGTAAGAATTTGTCCACATGGAGGTGTGTACACTGAACTGTTAGAATGAGTGTGTCCACATGGAGGTGTGCACACTGAACTGTTAGAATGAGTGTGTCCACATGGAGGTGTGCACACTGAACTCTTAGAATGAGTGTGTCCACATGGAGGTGTGCACACTGAACTGTTAGAATGAGTGTGTCCACATGGAGGTGTGAACACTGAAATGTTAGAATGAGTGTGTCCCTGTGGAGGTGTGCACACTGAACTGTTAGAATGAGTGTGTCCACATGGAGGTGTGCACACTGAACTGTTAGAATGTGTCCACATGGAGGTGTGCACACTGAACTGTTAGAATGAGTGTGTCCACGTGGAGGTGTGCACACTGAACTTTTAAAATGACTGTGCCCACATGGAGGTGTCCACACTGAACTGTTAGAATGAGTGTGTCCACATGGAGGTGTGGACACTGAACTGTTAGAATGAGTGTGTCCCTGTGGAGGTGTACACATTGAACTGTTAGAATGAGTGTGTCCACATGGAGGTTTGCACACTGCACTGTTAGAATGTGTGTGTCCACATGGAGGTGTGCACACTGAACTGTTAGAATGAGTGTGCCCACATGGAGGTGTGCACACTGAACTGTTAGAATGAGTGTGTCCCTGTGGTGGTGTGCACACTGAACTGTTAGAATGACTGTGTATGCATGGTGGTGTGCACACTGAACTGTTAGAATGATTGTGTCCCTGTGGAGGTGTGCACACTGAAATGTTAGAATGAGTGTGTCTACATGGAGGTGAGCACACTGAACTGTTAGAATGTGTCCACATGGAGGTGTGCACATTGAATTGTTAGAATGAGTGTGTCCACATGGAGGTGTGCACACTGAACTGTTAGAATGAGTGTGTCCCTGTGGAGGTGTGCACACTGAAATGTTAGAATGAGTGTGTCCCTGTGGAGGTGTGCACACTGAACTGTTAGAATGAGTGTGTCCACATGGAGGTGTGCACACTGAACTCTTAGAATGAGTGTGTCCACATGGAAGTGTGCACAGTGAACTGTTAGAATGAGTGTGCCCACATGGAGGTGTGCACACTGAACTGTTAGAATGAGTGTGCCCACATGGAGGTGTGCACAGTGAACTGTTAGAATGAGTGTGTCCACATGGAGATGTGCACACTGAACTGTTAGAATGAGTGTATCCCTGTGGAGGTGTGCACACTGAACTGTTAGAATGAGTGTGTCCACATGGAGTTGTGCACACTGAACTGTTAGAATGAGTGTGTTCACATGGAAGTGTGCACACTGAACTGTTAGAATGAGTGTGTCCACATGGAGGTGTGCACACTGAAATGTTAGAATGAGAGTGTCCACATGGAGGTGTGCACACTGAACTGTTAGAATTTGTCCACATGGAGGTGTGCACACTGAACTGTTAGAAGGAGTGTGTCCACATGGAGGTGTGCACACTGAACTGTTAGAATGAGTGTGTCCACATGGAGGTGTGCACACTGAACTGTTAGAAGGAGTGTGTCCACATGGAGGTGTGCACACTGAACTGTTAGAATGAGTGTGTCCACATGGAGGTGTGCACACTGTACTGTTAGAATGAGTGTGTCCCTGGGGAGGTGTGCACACGGAACTGTTAGAATGAGTGTGCCCACATGGAGGTGTGCACAATGAACTGTTAGAATGACTGTGTCCACATGGAGGTGTGCACACTGAACTGTTAGAATGAGTGTGCCCACATGGAGTTGTGCACACTGAACTGTTAGAATGATTGTATCCACATGGAGGTGTGCACACTGAACTGTCAGAATGAGTGTGTCCCTGTGGAGGTGTGCACATTGAACTGTTAGAATGAGTGTGTCCACATGGAGGTGTGCACACTGAACTGTTAGAATGAGTGTGTCCACATGGAGGTGTGCACACTGAACTGTTAGAATGAGTGTGTCCACATGGAGGTGTGCACACTGAACTGTTAGAATGAGTGTGTCCCTGTGGAGGTATGCACACTGAAATGTTAGAATGACTGTGTCTGCATGGAAGTGTGCACACTGAATTGTTAGAATGAGTGTGTCTACATGGAGGTGAGCACACTGAACTGTTAGAATGTGTCCAAATGGAGGTGAGCACATTGAACTGTTAGAATGAGTGTGTCCACATGGAGGTGTGCACATTGAACTGTTAGAATGAGTGTTTCCCTGTGGAGGTGTGCACACTGAAATGTTAGAATGAGTGTGTCCCTGTGGAGGTGTGCACACTTAACTGTTAGAATGAGTGTGCCCACATAGAGGTGTGCACACTGAACTGTTAGAATGAGTATGCCCACATGGAGGTGTGCACACTGAACTGTTAGAATGAGTGTGTCCACATGGAGGTGTGCACACTGAACTTTTAGAATGAGTGTGCCCACATGGAGGTGTGCACAGTGAACTGTTAGAATATGTCCACATGGAGGTGTGCACACTGTATTGTTAGAATGAGTGTGCCCACATGGAGGTGTGCACACTGAACTGTTAGAATGAGTGTGTCCACATGGAGGTGTGAACACTGAAATGTTAGAATGAGTGTGTCCCTGTGGAGGTGTGCACACTGAACTGTTAGAATGAGTGTGTCCACATGGAGGTGTGCACACTGAACTGTTACAATGTGTCCACATGGAGGTGTGCACACTGAACTGTTAGAATGAGTGTGTCCACGTGGAGGTGTGCACACTGAACTTTTAAAATGACTGTGCCCACATGGAGGTGACCACACTTAACTGTTAGAATGAGTGTGTCCACATGGAGGTGTGCACACTGAACTGTTAGAATGAGTGTGTCCCTGTGGAGGTGTGCACACTGAACTGTTAGAATGAGTGTGCCCACATGGAGGTGTGCACAATGAACTGTTAGAATGACTGTGTCCACATGGAGGTGTGCACACTGAACTGTTAGAATGAGTGTGCCCACATGGAGGTGTGCACACTGAACTGTTAGAATGAGTGTGTCCACATGGAGGTGTGAACACTGAAATGTTAGAATGAGTGTGTCCCTGTGGAGGTGTGCACACTGAACTGTTAGAATGAGTGTGTCCACATGGAGGTGTGCACACTGAACTGTTACAATGTGTCCACATGGAGGTGTGCACACTGAACTGTTAAAATGAGTGTGTCCACGTGGAGGTGTGCACACTGAACTTTTAAAATGACTGTGCCCACATGGAGGTGACCACACTTAACTGTTAGAATGAGTGTGTCCACATGGAGGTGTGCACACTGAACTGTTAGAATGAGTGTGTCCCTGTGGAGGTGTGCACACTGAACTGTTAGAATGAGTGTGCCCACATGGAGGTGTGCACACTGAACTGTTAGAATGAGTGTGCCCACATTGAGGTGTGAACACTGAACTGTTAGAATGAGTGGGCCCACATGGGGGTGTGCACACTGAACTGTTAGAATGTGTCCACATGGAGGTGTGCACACTGAACTGTTAGAATGATTGTGTCCACATGAAGGTGTGCACACTGAACAGTTAAAATGACTGTGCCTACATGGAGGTGTGCACACTGAACTGTTAGAATGAGTGTGTCCTCATGGAGGTGTGCACATTGAACTGTTAGAAAGATTGTGTCCACATGGAGGTGTGCACACTGAACTGTTAGAATGAGTGTGTCCACATGGAGGTGTGCACACTGAACTGTTAGAATGAGTGTGCCCACATGGAGTTGTGCACACTGAACTGTTAGAATGAGTGTGTCCCTGCGGAGGTGTGCACACTGAAATGTTAGAATGAGTGTGTACACATGGAGGTGTGCACACTGATCTGTTAGAATGACTGTGTCTGCATAGAGGTGTGCACACTGAATTGTTAGAATGAGTGTGTCCACATGGAGGTGTGCACACTTAAGTGTTAGAATTTGTCCACATGGAGGTGTGTACACTGAACTGTTAGAATGAGTGTGTCCACATGGAGGTGTGCACACTGAACTGTTAGAATGAGTGTGTCCACATGGAGGTGTGCACACTGAACTCTTAGAATGAGTGTGTCCACATGGAGGTGTGCACACTGAACTGTTAGAATGTGTGTGTCCACATGGAGGTGTGAACACTGAAATGTTAGAATGAGTGTGTCCCTGTGGAGGTGTGCACACTGAACTGTTAGAATGAGTGTGTCCACATGGAGGTGTGCACACTGAACTGTTAGAATGTGTCCACATGGAGGTGTGCACACTGAACTGTTAGAATGAGTGTGTCCACGTGGAGGTGTGCACACTGAACTTTTAAAATGACTGTGCCCACATGGAGGTGTCCACACTGAACTGTTAGAATGAGTGTGTCGACATGGAGGTGTGGACACTGAACTGTTAGAATGAGTGTGTCCCTGTGGAGGTGTGCACATTGAACTGTTAGAATGAGTGTGTCCACATGGAGGTTTGCACACTGAACTGTTAGAATGTGTGTGTCCACATGGAGGTGTGCACACTGAACTGTTAGAATGAGTGTGCCCACATGGAGGTGTGCACACTGAACTGTTAGAATGAGTGTGTCCCTGTGGTGGTGTGCACACTGAACTGTTAGAATGACTGTGTATGCATGGTGGTGTGCACACTGAACTGTTAGAATGATTGTGTCCCTGTGGAGGTGTGCACACTGAAATGTTAGAATGAGTGTGTCTACATGGAGGTGAGCACACTGAACTGTTAGAATGTGTCCACATGGAGGTGTGCACATTGAATTGTTAGAATGAGTGTGTCCACATGGAGGTGTGCACACTGAACTGTTAGAATGAGTGTGTCCCTGTGGAGGTGTGCACACTGAAATGTTAGAATGAGTGTGTCCCTGTGGAGGTGTGCACACTGAACTGTTAGAATGAGTGTGTCCACATGGAGGTGTGCACACTGAACTCTTAGAATGAGTGTGTCCACATGGAAGTGTGCACAGTGAACTGTTAGAATGAGTGTGCCCACATGGAAGTATGCACACTGAACTGTTAGAATGAGTGTGCCCACATAGAGGTGTGCACAGTGAACTGTTAGAATGAGTGTGTCCACATGGAGATGTGCACACTGAACTGTTAGAATGAGTGTATCCCTGTGGAGGTGTGCACACTGAACTGTTAGAATGAGTGTGCCCACATGGAGGTGTGCACACTGAACTGTTAGAATGAGTGTGTCCACATGGAGTTGTGCACACTGAACTGTTAGAATGAGTGTGTTCACATGGAAGTGTGCACACTGAACTGTTAGAATGAGTGTGTCCACATGGAGGTGTGCACACTGAAATGTTAGAATGAGAGTGTCCACATGGAGGTGTGCACACTGAACTGTTAGAATTTGTCCACATGGAGGTGTGCACACTGAACTGTTAGAAGGAGTGTGTCCACATGGAGGTGTGCACACTGAACTGTTAGAATGAGTGTGTCCACATGGAGGTGTGCACACTGAACTGTTAGAAGGAGTGTGTCCACATGGAGGTGTGCACACTGAACTGTTAGAATGAGTGTGTCCACATGGAGGTGTGCACACTGTACTGTTAGAATGAGTGTGTCCCTGTGGAGGTGTGCACACTGAACTGTTAGAATGAGTGTGCCCACATGGAGGTGTGCACAATGAACTGTTAGAATGACTGTGTCCACATGGAGGTGTGCACACTGAACTGTTAGAATGAATGTGCCCACATGGAGTTGTGCACACTGAACTGTTAGAATGATTGTATCCACATGGAGGTGTGCACACTGAACTGTCAGAATGAGTGTGTCCCTGTGGAGGTGTGCACATTGAACTGTTAGAATGAGTGTGTCCACATGGAGGTGTGCACACTGAACTGTTAGAATGAGTGTGTCCACATGGAGGTGTGCACACTGAACTGTTATAATGAGTGTGTCCACATGGAGGTGTGCACACTGAACTGTTAGAATGAGTGTGTCCCTGTGGAGGTATGCACACTGAAATGTTAGAATGACTGTGTCTGCATGGAAGTGTGCACACTGAATTGTTAGAATGAGTGTGTCTACATGGAGGTGAGCACACTGAACTGTTAGAATGTGTCCAAATGGAGGTGAGCACATTGAACTGTTAGAATGAGTGTGTCCACATGGAGGTGTGCACATTGAACTGTTAGAATGAGTGTTTCCCTGTGGAGGTGTGCACACTGAAATGTTAGAATGATTGTGTCCCTGTGGAGGTGTGCACACTTAAATGTTAGAATGAGTGTGCCCACATAGAGGTGTGCACACTGAACTGTTAGAATGAGTATGCCCACATGGAGGTGTGCACACTGAAATGTTAGAATGAGTGTGTCCACATGGAGGTGTGCACACTGAACTTTTAGAATGAGTGTGCCCACATGGAGTTGTGCACAGTGAACTGTTAGAATATGTCCACATGGAGGTGTGCACACTGTATTGTTAGAATGAGTGTGCCCACATGGAGGTGTGCACACTGAACTGTTAGAATGAGTGTGTCCACATGGAGGTGTGAACACTGAAATGTTAGAATGAGTGTGTCCCTGTGGAGGTGTGCACACTGAACTGTTAGAATGAGTGTGTCCACATGGAGGTGTGCACACTGAACTGTTACAATGTGTCCACATGGAGGTGTGCACACTGAACTGTTAGAATGAGTGTGTCCACGTGGAGGTGTGCACACTGAACTTTTAAAATGACTGTGCCCACATGGAGGTGACCACACTTAACTGTTAGAATGAGTGTGTCCACATGGTGGTGTGCACACTGAACTGTTAGAATGAGTGTGTCCCTGTGGAGGTGTGCACACTGAACTGTTAGAATGAGTGTGCCCACATGGAGGTGTGCACACTGAACTGTTAGAATGAGTGTGCCCACATGGAGGTGTGAACACTGAACTGTTAGAATGAGTGGGCCCACATGGGGGTGTGCACACTGAACTGTTAGAATATGTCCACATGGAGGTGTGCACACTGAACTGTTAGAATGAGTGTGCCCACATGGAGGTGTGCACACTGAACTGTTAGAATGACTGTGTATGCATGGTGGTGTGCACACTGAACTGTTAGAATGATTGTGTCCCTGTGGAGGTGTGCACACTGAAATGTTAGAATGAGTGTGTCTACATGGAGGTGTGCACACTGAACTGTTAGAATGACTGTGTCTGCATGGAGGTGTGAACAATGAATTGTTAGAATGATTGTGTCCCTGTGGAGGTGTGCACACTGAAATGTTAGAATGAGTGTGTCTACATGGAGGTGAGCACACTGAACTGTTAGAATGTGTCCACATGGAGGTGTGCACATTGAATTGTTAGAATGAGTGTGTCCACATGGAGGTGTGCACACTGAACTGTTAGAATGAGTGTGTCCCTGTGGAGGTGTGCACACTGAAATGTTAGAATGAGTGTGTCCCTGTGGAGGTGTGCACACTGAACTGTTAGAATGAGTGTGTCCACATGGAGGTGTGCACACTGAACTGTTAGAATGAGTGTGTCCACATGGAAGTGTGCACATTGAACTGTTAGAATGAGTGTGTCCACATGGAGGTGTGCACACTGAAATGTTAGAATGAGTGTGTCCACATGGAGGTGTGCACACTGAACTGTTAGAATTTGTCCACATGGAGGTGTGCACACTGAACTGTTAGAAGGAGTGTGTCCACATGGAGGTGTGCACACTGAACTGTTAGAATGAGTGTGTCCACATGGAGGTGTGCACACTGAACTGTTAGAAGGAGTGTGTCCACATGGAGGTGTGCACACTGAACTGTTAGAATGAGTGTGTCCACATGGAGGTGTGCACACTGAACTGTTAGAATGAGTGTGTCCCTGTGGAGGTGTGCACACTGAACTGTTAGAATGAGTGTGCCCACATGGAGGTGTGCACAATGAACTGTTAGAATGACTGTGTCCACATGGAGGTGTGCACACTGAACTGTTAGAATGAGTGTGCCCACATGGAGTTGTGCACACTGAACTGTTAGAATGATTGTATCCACATGGAGGTGTGCACACTGAACTGTTAGAATGAGTGTGTCCCTGTGGAGGTGTGCACATTGAACTGTTAGAATGAGTGTGTCCACATGGAGGTATGCACACTGAACTGTTAGAATGAGTGTGTCCACATGGAGGTGTGCACACTGAACTGTTAAAATGAGTGTGTCCACATGGAGGTGTGCACACTGAACTGTTAGAATGAGTGTGTCCCTGTGGAGGTATGCACACTGAAATGTTAGAATGACTGTGTCTGCATGGAAGTGTGCACACTGAATTGTTAGAATGAGTGTGTCTACATGGAGGTGAGCACACTGAACTGTTAGAATGTGTCCAAATGGAGGTGAGCACATTGAACTGTTAGAATGAGTGTGTCCACGTGGAGGTGTGCACACTGAACTTTTAAAATGACTGTGCCCACATGGAGGTGACCACACTTAACTGTTAGAATGAGTGTGTCCACATGGAGGTGTGCACACTGAACTGTTAGAATGAGTGTGTCCCTGTGGAGGTGTGCACATTGAACTGTTAGAATGAGTGTGTCCACATGGAGGTGTGCACACTGAACTGTTAGGATGTGTGTGTCCACATGGAGGTGTGCACACTGAACTGTTAGAATGAGTGTGCCCGCATGGAGGTGTGAACACTGAACTGTTAGAATGAGTGGGCCCACATGGGGGTGTGCACACTGAACTGTTAGAATATGTCCACATGGAGGTGTGCACACTGTACTGTTAGAATGAGTGTGTCCCTGTGGAGGTGTGCACACTGAAATGTTAGAATGAGTGTGTCTACATGGAGGTGTGCACACTGAAATGTTAGAATGACTGTGTCTGCATGGAGGTGTGCACACTGAATTGTTAGAATGATTGTGTCCCTGTGGAGGTGTGCACAGTGAAATGTTAGAATGAGTGTGTCTACATGGAGGTGAGCACACTGAACTGTTAGAATGTGTCCACATGGAGGTGTGCACATTTAATTGTTAGAATGAGTGTGTCCACATGGAGGTGTGCACACTGAACTGTTAGAATGAGTGTGTCCCTGTGGAGGTGTGCACACTGAAATGTTAGAATGAGTGTGTCCCTGTGGAGGTGTGCACACTGAATTGTTAGAATGAGTGTGTCCACATGGAGGTGTGCACACTGAACTGTTAGAATGAGTGTGTCCACATGGAAGTGTGCACAGTGAACTGTTGGAATGAGTGTGCCCACATGGAGGTGTGCACATTGAACTGTTAGAATGAGTGTATCCCTGTGGAGGTGTGCACACTGAACTGTTAGAATGAGTGTGTCCCTGTGGAGGTGTGCACACTGAACTGTTAGAATGAGTGTGTCCACATGGAAGTGTGAACACTGAACTGTTAGAATGAGTGTGTCCACATGGAGGTGTGCACACTGAACTGTTAGAATGAGTGTGTCCACATGGAGGTGTGCACACTGAACTGTTAGAATGAGTGTGTCCCTGTGGAGGTGTGCACACTGAACTGTTAGATTGAGTGTGTCCCTGTGGAAGTGTGCACACTGAAATGTTAGAATGAGTGTGTCCACATGGAGGTGTGCACACTGAACTGTTAGAATTTGTCCACATGGAGGTGTGCACACTGAACTGTTAGAATGAGTGTGTCCACATGGAGGTGTGCACACTGAACTGATAGAATGACTGTGTCCACATGGAGGTGTGCACACTGAACTGTTAGAATGAGTGTGTCCCTGTGGAGGTGTGCACACTGAACTGTTAGAATGAGTGTGCCCACATGGAGGTGTGCACAATGAACTGTTAGAATGACTGTGTCCACATGGAGGTGTGCACACTGAAATGTTAGAATGAGTGTGTCCACATGGAGGTGTGCACACTGAACTGTTAGAATGAGTGTGTCCACATGGAGGTGTGCACACTGAACTGTTAGAAATTGTCCACATGGAGGTGTGCACACTGAACTGTTAGAATGAGTGTGTCCACATGGAGGTGTGCACACTGAACTGTTAGAATGAGTGTGTCCACATGGAGGTGTGCACACTGAACTGTTAGAATGAGGGTGTCCCTGTGGAGGTGTGCACACTGAACTGTTAGAATGAGTGTGCCCACATGGAGGTGTGCACAATGAACTGTTAGAATGAGTTGTCCACATGGAGGTGTGCACACTGAACTGTTAGAATGATTGTGTCCACATGGAGGTGTGCACACTGAACTGTTAGAATGAGTGTGTCCACATGGAGGTGTGCACACTGAACTGTTAGAATGAGTGTGTCCCTGTGGAGGTTTGCACACTGAACTGTTAGAATGAGTGTGTCCACATGGAGGTGTGCACACTGAACTGTTAGAATGAGTGTGCCCACATGGAGGTGTGCACACTGAACTGTTAGAATGAGTGTGCCCACATGGATTTGTGCACACTGAACTGTTGGAATGAGTGTGTCCACATGGTGGTGTGCACACTGAACTGTTAGAATGAGTGTGCCCACATGGAGTTGTGCACACTGAACTGTTAGAATGATTGTATCCACATGGAGGTGTGCACACTGAACTGTTAGAATGAGTGTGTCCCTGTGGAGGTGTGCACACTGAACTGTTAGAATGAGTGTGTCCACATGGAGGTGTGCACCCTGAACTGTTAGAATGTGTGTGTCCACATGGAGTTGTGCACACTGAACTGTTAGAATGAGTGTGGCCACATGGAGGTGTGCACACTGAACTGTAAGAATATGTCCACATGGAGGTGTGCACACTGTACTGTTATAATGAGTGTGTCCACATGGAGGTGTGCACACTGAACTGATAGAATGAGTGTGGCCACATGGAGGTGTGCACAGTGAACTGTTAGAATATGTCCACATGGAGGTTTGCACACTGAAATGTTAGAATGAGTGTGTCTACATGGAGGTGTGCACCCTGATCTGTTAGAATGACTGTGTCTGCATGGAGGTGTGCACACTGAACTGTTAGAATGTGTCCACATGGCGGTAAGCACATTGAACTGTTAGAATGAGTGTGTCCACATGGAGGTGTGCACATTGAACTGTTAGAATGATTGTGTCCCTGTGGAGTTGTGCACACTGAAATGTTAGAATGAGTCTGTCCCTGTGGAGGTGTGCTCACTGAACTGTTTGAATGAGTGTGCCCACATAGAGGTGTACACACTGAACTGTTAGAATGAGTATGCCCACATGGAGGTGTGCACACTGAACTGTTAGAATGAGTGTGTCCACATGGAGGTGTGCACACTGAACTTTTAGAATGAGTGTGCCCACATGGAGGTGTGCACAGTGAACTGTTAGAATATGTCCACATGGAGGTTTGCACACTCTATTGTTAGAATGAGTGTGTCTACATGGAGGTGTGCACCCTGATCTGTTAGAATGACTGTGTCTGCATGGAGGTGTGCACACTGAACTGTTAGAATGAGTGTGTCCCTGTGGAGGTGTGCACACTGAATTGTTAGAATGAGTGTGTCCACCTGGAGGTGTGCACACTGAACTGTTAGAATGTGTCCACATGGAGGTGTGCATACTGAACTGTTAGAATGATTGTGTCCACATGCAGGTGTGCACACTGAACTGATAGAATGAGTGTGTCCTTGTGGAGGTGTGCACACTGAACTGTTAGAATGATTATGTCCACATGGAGGTGTGCACACTGAACTGTTAGAATGATTGTGTCCCTGTGGAGGTGTGCACACTGAAATGTTAGAATGAGTGTGTCCACATGGAGGTGTGGACACTGATCTGTTAGAATGACTGTGTCTGCATGGAGGTGTGCACACTGAATTGTTAGAATGAGTGTGTCCACATGGAGGTGTGCACCCTGAAGTGTTAACATTTGTCCACATGGAGGTATGCACACTGAACTGTTAGAATGAGTGTGTCCACATGGAGGTGTGCACATTGAACTGTTAGAATGAGTGTGTCCACATGGAGGTGTGCACACTGAACTGTTAGAATAAGTGTGTCCACATGGAGGTATGCACGCTGAACTGTTATAATGAGTGTGCCCACATGGAGGTGTGCACTCAACTGTTAGAATGAGTGTGCCCACATGGAGGTGTGCACACTGAACTCTTAGAATGAGTGTGCCCACATGGAAGTGTGCACACTGAACTGTTAGAATGTGTGTGTCCCTGTGGAGTCGTGCACACTGAACTGTTAGAATGAGTGTGTCCACATGGAGGTGTGCACACTGAACTGTTAGAATGTGTGTGTCCACATGGAGGTGTGCACACTGAACTGTTAGAATGAGAGTGCCCACATGGAGGTATGCACACTGAACTGTTAGAATGAGTGTGTCCACATGGAGGTGTGCACACTGAACTGTTAGAATGAGTGGGCCCACATGGAGGTGTGCACACTGAACTGTTAGAATATGTCCAGATGGAGGTGTGCACACTGTACTGTTAGAATGAGTGTGTCCACAAGTAGGTGTGCACACTGAACTGTTAGAATGAGTGTGTCCCTGTGGGGGTGTGCACACTGTAATGTTAGAATGAGTGTGTCCCTGTGGAGGTGTGCACACTGAACTGTTAGAATGACTGTGCCCACATGGAGGTGTGCACACTGAACTGTTAGAATGAGTGTGCCCACATGGAGGTATTCACACTGAACTGTCAGAATGAGTGTGCCCACATGGAGGTGTGCACACTGAACTGTTAGAATGAGTGTGCCCACATGGAGGTGTGCAAACTGAACTGTTAGAATGAGTGTGCCCGTATTGAGGTGTGCACACTGAACTGTTAGAATGAGTGTGTCCCTGTGGAGGTATGCACACTGAAATGTTAGAATGAGTGTGTCCACATGGAGGTGTGCACACTGAATTGATAGAATCAGTGTGTCCACATGGAGGTGTGCACTTTGAACTGTTAGAATGAGTGTGTCCACATGGAGGTGTGCACACTGAACTTTTAGAATGAGTGTGTCCACATGGAGGTGTGCACACTGAACTTTTAGAATGAGTGTGCCCACATGGAGTTGTGCACAGTGAACTGTTAGAATATGTCCACATGGAGGTTTGCACACTGTATTGTTAGAATGAGTGTGCCCACATGGAGATGTGCACACTGAACTGTTAGAATGAGTGTATCGCTGTGGAGGTGTGCACACTGAACTATTAGAATGAGTGTGTCCACATGGAGGTGTGCACACTGAACTGTTAGAATGAGTGTATCCACATGGAAGTGTGCACACTGAACTGTTAGAATGAGTGTGTCCACATGGAGGTGTGCACACTGAACTGTTAGAATGAGTGTGTCCACATGGAGGTGTGCACACTGAACTGTTAGAATGAGTGTGTCCCTGTGGAGGTGTTCACACAGAACTGTTAGAATGAGTGTGTCCCTGTGGAGGTGTGCACACTGAAATGTTAGAGTGAGTGTGTCCACATGGAGGTGTGCACACTGAAATGTTAGAATTTGTCCACATGGAGGTGTGCACACTGAACTGTTAGAATGAGTGTGTCCACATGGAGGTGTGCACACTGAACTGTTAGAATGAGTGTGTCCACATGGAGGTGTGCACACTGAACTGGTAGAATGAGTATGTCCCTGTGGAGGTGTGCACACTGAACTGTTAGAATGAGTGTGCCCACATGGAGGTGTGCACACTGAACTGTTAGAATGACTGTGTCCACATGGAGGTGTGCACACTGAACTGTTAGAATGAGTGTGCCCACATGGAGGTGTGCACACTGAACTGTTAGAATGAGTGTGCCCACATGGATGTGTGCACACTGAACTGTTAGAATGAGTGTGTCCACATGGAGGTGTGCACACTGAACTGTTAGAATGAGAGTGCCCACATGGAGGTGTGCACACTGAACTGTTAGAATGAGTGGGTCCACATGGAGGTGTGCACACTGAACTGTTAGAATGAGTGTGCCCACATGGATTTGTGCACACTGAACTTTTAGAATGAGTGTGTCCACATGGAGGTGTGCACACTGAACTGTTAGAATGAGTGTGCCCACATGGAGTTGTGCACACTGAACTGTTAGAATGATTGTATCCACATGGAGGTGTGCACACTGAACTGTTAGAATGAGTGTTTCCCTGAGGAGGTGTGCACACTGAACTGTTAGAATGAGTGTGTCCACATGGAGGTGTGCACACTGAACTGTTAGATTATGTGTGTCCACATGGAGGTGTGCACACTGAACTGTTACAATGATTGTGCTCACATGGAGGTATGCTCACTGAACTGTTAGAATGAGTGTGTATTCATGGAGGTGTGCACACTGAACTGTTAGAATGAGTGTGGCCACATGGAGGTGTGCACACTGAACTGTTAGATAATGTCCACATGGAGGTGTGCACACTGTACTGTTATAATGAGTGTGTCCACATGGAGGTGTGCACACTGAACTGTTAGAATGAGTGTGTCCCTGTGGAGGTGTGCACACTGAACTGTTAGAATGACTGTGTATGCATGGAGGTATGCACACTGAACTGTTAGAATGATTGTGTCCCTGTGGAGGTGTGCACACTGAAATGTTAGAATGAGTGTGTCCCTGTGGAGGTGTGCACACTGAACTGTTAGAATGACTGTGCCCACATGGAGGTGTGCACACTGAACTGTTAGAATGAGTGTGCCCACATGGAGGTATTCACACTGAACTGTTAGAATGAGTGTGCCCACATGGAGGTGTGCACACTGAACTGTTAGAATGAGTGTGCCCACATGGAGGTGTGCACACTGAATTGATAGAATGAGTGTGTCTACATGGAGGGGAGCACACTGAACTGTTAGAATGTGTCCACATGGAGGTGAGCACATTGAAATGTTAGAATGAGTGTGTCCACATGGAGGTGTGCACATTGAACTGTTAGAATGAGTGTGTCCCTGTGGAGGTGTGCACATTGAAATGTTAGAATGAGTGTGTCCCTGTGGAGGTGTGCACACTGAACTGTTAGAATGTGTGTGTCCCTGTGGAGTTGTGCACACTGAACTGTTAGAATGAGTGTGTCCACATGGAGGTGTGCACACTGAAGTGTTAACATTTGTCCACATGGAGGTATGCACACTGAACTGTTAGAATGAGTGTGTCCACATGGAGGTGTGCACATTGAACTGTTAGAATGATGTGTCCACATGGAGGTGTGCACACTGAACTGTTAGAATAAGTGTGTCCACATGGAGGTGTGCACGCTGAACTGTTATAATGAGTGTGCCCACATGGAGGTGTGCACTCAACTGTTAGAATGAGTGTGCCCACATGGAGGTGTGCACACTGAACTGTTAGAATGAGTGTGCCCACATGGAAGTGTGCACACTGAACTGTTAGAATGTGTGTGTCCCTGTGGAGTTGTGCACACTGAACTGTTAGAATGAGTGTGTCCACATGGAGGTGTGCACACTGAACTGTTAGAATGTGTGTGTCCACATGGAGGTGTGCACACTGAACTGTTAGAATGAGAGTGCCCACATGGAGGTATGCACACTGAACTGTTAGAATGAGTGTGTCCACATGGAGGTGTGCACACTGAACTGTTAGAATGAGTGGGCCCACATGGAGGTGTGCACACTGAACTGTTAGAATATGTCCACATGGAGGTGTGCACACTGTACTGTTAGAATGAGTGTGTCCACAATAGGTATGCACACTGAACTGTTAGAATGAGTGTGTCCCTGTGGAGGTGTGCACACTGAACTGTTAGAATGACTGTGTATGCATGGAGGTATGCACACTGAACTGTTAGAATGATTGTGTCCCTGTCGAGGTGTGCACACTGTAATGTTAGAATGAGTGTGTCCCTGTGGAGGTGTGCACACTGAACTGTTAGAATGACTGTGCCCACATGGAGGTGTGCACACTGAACTGTTAGAATGAGTGTGCCCACATGGAGGTATTCACACTGAACTGTTAGAATGAGTGTGCCCACATGGAGGTGTGCACACTGAACTGTTAGAATGAGTGTGCCCACATGGAGGTGTGCAAACTGAACTGTTAGAATGAGTGTGCCCGTATTGAGGTGTGCACACTGAACTGTTAGAATGAGTGTCTCCCTGTGGAGGTATGCACACTGAAATGTTAGAATGAGTGTGTCCACATGGAGGTGTGCACACTGAATTGATAGAATCAGTGTGTCCACATGGAGGTGTGCACACTGACCTGTTAGAATGAGTGTGCCCACATGGAGGTGTGCACACTGAACTGTTAGAATGAGTGTGCCCACATGGATGTGTGCACACTGAACTGTTAGAATGAGTGTGTCCACATGGAGATGTGCACACTGAACTGTTAGAATGAGTGTGTCCCTGAGGAGGTGTGCACACTGAACTGTTAGAATGAGTGTGCCCACATGGATTTGTGCACACTGAACTGTTAGAATGAGTGTGTCCACATGGAGGTGTGCACACTGAACTGTTAGAATGAGTGTGCCCACATGGAGTTGTGCACACTGAACTGTTAGAATGAGTGTATCCACATGGAGGTGTGCACACTGAACTGTTAGAATGAGTGTGTCCCTGAGGAGGTGTGCACACTGAACTGTTAGAATGAGTGTGTCCACATGGAGGTGTGCACACTGAACTGTTAGAATATGTGTGTCCACATGGAGGTGTGCACACTGAACTGATAGAATGACTGTGTCCACATGGAGGTGTGAACACTGAACTGTTAGCATGAGTGTGCCCACATGGAGGTGTGCACACTGAACTGTTAGAATGAGTGTGCCCACATGGAGGTATTCACACTGAACTGTTAGCATGAGTGTGCCCACATGGAGGTGTGCACACTGAACTGTTAGAATGAGTGTGCCCACATGGAGGTGTGCAAACTGAACTGTTAGAATGAGTGTGCCCATATTGAGGTGTGCACACTGAACTGTTAGAATGAGTGTGTCCCTGTGGAGGTATGCACACTGAAATGTTAGAATGAGTGTGTCCACATGGAGGTGTGCACACTGAATTGATAGAATGAGTGTGTCTACATGGAGGTGAGCACACTGAACTGTTAGAATGTGTCCACATGGAGGTGAGCACATTGAACTGTTAGAATGAGTGTGTCCACATGGAGGTGTGCACATTCAAATGTTAGAATGAGTGTGTCCCTGTTGAGGTGTGCACACTGAAATGTTAGAATGAGTGTGTCCCTGTGGAGGTGTGCACACTGAATTGTTAGAATGAGTGTGCCCACATAGAGGTGTGCACACTGAACTGTTAGAATGAGTATGCCCACATGGAGGTATGCACACTGAACTGTTAGAATGAGTGTATCCACATGGAGGTGTGCACACGGAACTTTTAGAATGAGTGTGCCCACATGGAGGTGTGCACAGTGAACTGTTAGAATGAGTGTGCCCATATTGAGGTGTGCACACTGAAGTGTTAGAATATGTCCACATGGAGGTGTGCACACTGTACTGTTAGAATGAGTGTGTCCACATGGAGGTGTGCACACTGATCTGTTAGAATGAGTGTGTCCCTGTGGAGGTATGCACACTGAAATGTTAAAATGAGTGTGTCTACATGGAGGTATGCACACTGATCTCTTAGAATGACTGTGTCTACATGGAGGTGAGCACACTGAACTGCTAGAATGTGTCCACATGGAGGTGAGCACATTGAACTGTTAGAATGAGTGTGTCCACATGGAGGTGTGCACATTGAACTGTTAGAAGGAGTGTGTCCCTGTGGAGGTGTGCACACTGAAATGTTAGAATGAGTGTGTCCACATGGAGGTGTGCACACTGAACTGTTAGAATGTGTCCACATGGAGGTGTGCACACTGAACTGTTAGAATGAGTGTGTCCACGTGGAGGTGTGCACACTGAACTTTTAAAATGACTGTGCCCACATGGAGGTGTCCACACTGACCTGTTAGAATGAGTGTGTCCACATGGAGGTGTGCACACTGAACTGTTAGAATGAGTGTGTCCCTGTGGAGGTGTGCACATTGAACTGTTAGAATGAGTGTATCCACATGGAGGTGTGCGCACTGAACTGTTAGAATGTGTGTGTCCACAAGGAGGTGTGCACACTGAACTGTTAGAATGAGTGTGCCCACATGGAGGTGTGAACACTGAACTGTTAGAATGAGTGGGCCTACATGGAGGTGTGCACACTGAACTGTTAGAATATGTCCACATGGAGGTGTGCACACTGTACTGTTAGAATGAGTGTGTCCACATGGAGGTGTGCACACTGAACTGTTAGAATGAGTGTGTCCCTGTGGTGGTGTGCACACTGAACTGTTAGAATGAGTGTGTCCCTGTGGAGGTATGCACACTGAAATGTTAGAATGAGTGTGTCTACATGGAGGTGTGCACCCTGATCTGTTAGAATGACTGTGTCTACATGGAGGTGAGCACACTGAACTGTTAGAATGTGTCCACATGGAGGTAAGCACATTGAACTGTTAGAATGAGTGTGCCCACATGGAGGTGTGCACAGTGAACTGTTAGAATTAGTGTGTCCCTGTGGAGGTGTGCACAGTGAAATGTTAGAATGAGTCTGTCCCTGTGGAGGTGTGCACACTGAACTGTTAGAATGAGTGTGCCCACATAGAGGTGTACACACTGAACTGTTAGAATGAGTATGCCCACATGGAGGTGTGCACACTGAACTGTTAGAATGAGTGTGTCCACATGGAGGTGTGCACACTGAACTTTTAGAATGAGTGTGCCCACATGGAGGTGTCCACACTGAACTGTTAGAATGAGTGTGTCCTCATGGAGGTGTGCACACTGAACTGTTAGAATGATTGTGTCCACATGCAGGTGTGCACACTGAACTGATAGAATGAGTGTGTCCTTGTGGAGGTGTGCACACTGAACTGTTAGAATGATTATGTCCACATGGAGGTGTGCACACTGAACTGTTAGAATGATTGTGTCCCTGTGGAGGTGTGCACACTGAAATGTTAGAATGAGTGTGTCCACATGGAGGTGTGGATACTGATCTGGTAGAATGACTGTGTCTGCATGGAGGTGTGCACACTGAATTGTTAGAATGAGTGTGTCCACATGGAGGTGTGCACACTGAAGTGTTAACATTTGTCCACATGGAGGTGTGCACACTGAAGTGTTAGAATGAGTGTGTCCACATGGAGGTGTGCACATTGAACTGTTAGAATGAGTGTGTCCACATGGAGGTGTGCACACTGAACTGTTAGAATAAGTGTGTCCACATGGAGGTGTGCACACTGAACTGTTATAATGAGTATGCACACATGGAGGTGTGCACACTGAACTGTTAGAATGAGTGTGCCCACATGGAGGTGTGCACACTGAACTGTTAGAATGAGTGTGCCCACATGGAAGTGTGCACACTGAACTGTTAGAATGTGTGTGTCCCTGTGGAGTTGTGCACACTGAACTGTTAGAATGAGTGTGTCCACATGGAGGTGTGCACACTGAACTGTTAGAATGAGTGTGTCCACATGGAGGTGTGCACACTGAACTGTTAGAATGAGTGGGCCCACATGGAGGTGTGCACACTGAACTGTTAGAATATGTCCACATGGAGGTGTGCACACTGTACTGTTAGAATGAGTGTGTCCACAAGGAGGTGTGCACACTGAACTGTTAGAATGAGTGTGTCCCTGTGGAGGTGTGCACACTGAACTGTTAGAATGAGTGTGTCCACATGGAGGTGTGCACAATGAACTGTTAGAATGACTGTGTCCACATGGAGGTGTGCACACTGAACTGTTAGAATTAGTGTGCCCACATGGAAGTGTTCACACTGAACTGTTAGAATGAGTGTGTCCACATGGAGGTGTGCACACTGAACTGTTAGAATGAGTGTGTCCACATGGAGGTGTGCTACTGAACTGTTACAATGAGTGTGCCCACATGGAGGTGTGCACACTGAACTGTTAGAATGAGTGTGTTTACATGGAGGTGTGCACACTGAACTGTTAGAATGAGTGTGCCCACATGGATTTGTGCACACTGAACTGTTAGAATGAGTGTGTCCACATGGAGGTGTGCACACTGAACTGTTAGAATGAGTGTGTCCACTTGGAGTTGTGCACACTGAACTGTTAGAATGAATGTATCCACATGGAGGTGTGCACACTGAACTGTTAGAATGAGTGTGTCCCTGAGGAGGTGTCCACACTGAAATGTTAGAATGAGTGTGTCCACATGGAGGTGTGCACACTGAACTGTTAGAATGAGTGTGTCCACATGGAGGTGTGCACACTGAACTGTTAGAATGAGTGTGCCCACATGGAGGTTTGCTCACTGAACTGTTAGAATGAGTGTGTCCACATGGAGGTGTGCACACTGAACTGTTAGAATGAGTGTGGCCACATGGAGGTGTGCACACTGAACTGTTAGAATATGTCCACATGGAGGTGTGCACACTGTACTGTTATAATGAGTGTGTCCTCATGGAGGTGTGCACACTGAACTGTTAGAATGAGTGTGTCCCTGTGGAGGTATGCACACTGAAATGTTAGAATGAGTGTGTCTACATGGAGGTGTGCACACTGATCTGTTAGAATGACTGTGTCTGCATGGTGGTGTGCACACTGAATTGTTAGAATGAGTGTGTCTATATGGAGGTGAGCACACTGAACTGTTAGAATGTGTCCACATGGAGGTAAGCACATTGAACTGTTAGAATGAGTGTGTCCACATGGAGGTGTGCACACTCAACTGTTAGAATGAGTGTGCCCACATGGATTTGTGCACACTGAACTGTTAGAATGAGTGTGTCCACATGGAGGTGTGCACACTGAACTTTTAGAATGAGTGTGCCCACATGGAGTTGTGCACACTGAACTGTTAGAATGATTGTGTCTGCATGGTGGTGTGCACACTGAATTGTTAGAATGAGTGTGTCTACATGGAGGTGAGCACACTGAACTGTTAGAATGTGTCCACATGGAGGTAAGCACATTGAACTGTTAGAATGAGTGTGTCCAAATGGAGGTGTGCACATTGAAGTGTTAGAATGAGTGTGTCCCTGTGGAGGTGTGCACACTGAAATGTTAGAATGAGTGTGTCCCTGTGGAGGTGTGCACACTGAACTGTTAGAATGAGTGTGCCACACATAGAGGTGTGCACAATGAACTGTTAGAATGAGTATGCCCACATGGAGGTGTGCACACTGAACTGTTAGAATGAGTGTGTCCACATGGAGGTGTGCACACTGAACTGTTAGAATGAGTGTGTCCACATGGAGGTGTGAACAATGAACTGTTAGAATTAGTGTGTCCCTGTGGAGGTGTGCACACTGAACTTTTAGAATGAGTGTGTCCACATGGAGGTTTGCACACTGAACTGTTAGAATGTGTCCACATGGAGGTGTGCACACTGAACTGTTAGAATGATTGTGTCCACAAGGAGGTGTACACACTGAACTGTTAAAATGACTGTGCCCACATGGAGGTGTCCACATTGAACTGTTAGAATGAGTGTGTACTCATGGAGGTGTGCACACTGAACTGTTAGAATGATTGTGTCCACATGCCGGTGTGCACACTGAACTGATAGAATGAGTGTGTCCTTGTGGAGGTGTGCACACTGAACTGTTAGAATGATTATGTCCACATGGAGGTGTGCACACTGAACTGTTAGACTGATTGTGTCCCTGTGGAGGTGTGCAC
Organism: Peromyscus eremicus; assembly: GCF_949786415.1. Lineage (NCBI taxonomy): Eukaryota > Metazoa > Chordata > Mammalia > Rodentia > Cricetidae > Peromyscus > Peromyscus eremicus. The sequence goes on along the minus strand of NW_026736732.1, from coordinate 12,119 downwards.
ACTGAAATGTTAGAATGAGTGTGTCCACATGGAGGTGTGGACACTGATCTGTTACAATGACTGTGTCTGCATGGACGTGTGCACACTGAATTGTTAGAATGAGTGTGTCCACATGGAGGTGTGCACACTGAAGTGTTAACATTTGTCCACATGGAGGTGTGCACACTGAACTGTTAGAATGAGTGTGTCCACATGGAGGTATGCACAGTGAACTGTTAGAATGAGTGTGTTCACATGGAGGTGTGCACACTGAACTGTTAGAATAAGTGTGTCCACATGGAGGTGTGCACACTGAACTGTTATAATGAGTGTGCCCACATGGAGGTGTGCACTCAACTGTTAGAATGAGTGTGCCCACATGGAGGTGTGCACACTGAACTGTTAGAATGAGTGTGCCCACATGGAAGTGTGCACACTGAACTGTTAGAATGAGTGTGCCCACATGGAGGTGTGCACACTGAACTGTTAGAATGACTGTGTCCACATGGAGGTGTGCACACTGAACTGTTAGAATGAGTGTGTACACATGGAGGTGTGCACACTGAACTGTTAGAATGAGTGTGTCCCTGTGGAGTTGTGCACACTGAACTGTTAGAATGAGTGTGTCCACATGGAGGTGTGCACACTGAACTGTTAGAATGTGTGTGTCCACATGGAGGTGTGCACACTGAACTGTTAGAATGAGTGTGCCCACATGGAGGTGTGCACACTGAACTGTTAGAATGACTGTGCCCACATGGAGGTGTGCACACTGAACTGATAGAATGAGTGTGCCCACATGGAGGTATTCACACTGAACTGTTAGCATGAGTGTGCCCACATGGAGGTGTGCACACTGAACTGTTAGAATGAGTGTGCCCACATGGAGGTGTGCACACTGAACTGTTAGAATGAGTGTGTCCACATGGTGGTGTGCACACTGAACTGTTAGAATGAGTGTGTCCCTGTGGAGGTATGCACACTGAAATGTTAGAATGAGTGTGTCCACATGGAGGTGTGCACACTGAATTGATAGAATGAGTGTGTCTACATGGAGGTGAGCACACTGAACTGTTAGAATGTGTCCACATGGAGGCGGGCACATTGAACTGTTAGAATGAGTGTGTCCACATGGAGGTGTGCACATTGAAATGTTAGAATGAGTGTGTCCCTGTGGAGGTGTGCACACTGAAATGTTAGAATGAGTGTGTTCCTGTGGAGGTGTGCACACTGAACTGTTAGAATGAGTGTGTCCTCATGGAGGTGTGCACACTGAACTGTTAGAATGATTGTGTCCACATGCAGGTGTGCACACTGAACTGATAGAATGAGTGTGTCCTTGTGGAGGTGTGCACACTGAACTGTTAGAATGATTATGTCCACATGGAGGTGTGCACACTGAACTGTTAGAATGATTGTGTCCCTCTGGAGGTGTGCACACTGAAATGTTAGAATGAGTGTGTCCACATGGAGGTGTGGATACTGATCTGTTAGAATGACTGTGTCTGCATGGAGGTGTGCACACTGAATTGTTAGAAAGAGTGTGTCCACATGGAGGTGTGCACACTGAAGAGTTAACATTTGTCCACATGGAGGTGTGCACACTGAACTGTTAGAATGAGTGTGTCCACATGGAGGTGTGCACATTGAACTGTTAGAATGAGTGTGTCCACATGGAGGTGTGCACACTGAACTGTTAGAATAAGTGTGTCCACATGGAGGTGTGCACACTGAACTGTTATAATGAGTGTGCACACATGGAGGTGTGCACTCATCTGTTAGAATGAGTGTGCCCACATGGAGGTGTGCACACTGAACTGTTAGAATGAGTGTGCCCACATGGAAGTGTGCACACTGAACTGTTAGAATGTGTGTGTCCCTGTGGAGATGTGCACACTGAACTGTTAGAATGAGTGTGTCCACATGGAGGTGTGCACACTGAACTGTTAGAATGTGTGTGTACACATGGAGGTGTGCACACTGAACTGTTAGAATGAGTGGGCCCACATGGAGGTGTGCACACTGAACTGTTAGAATATGTCCACATGGAGGTGTGCACACTGTACTGTTAGAAAGAGTGTGTCCACAAGGAGGTGTGCACACTGAACTGTTAGAATGAGTGTGCCCACATGGAGGTGTGCACACTGAACTGTTAGAATGAGTGTGCCAACATGGATGTGTGCACACTGAACTGTTAGAATGCGTGTGTCCACATGGAGGTGTGCACACTGAACTGTTAGAATGAGTGTGTCCACATGGAGGTGTGCACACTGAACTGTTAGAATGAGTGTGCCCACATGGATTTGTGCACACTGAACTGTTAGAATGAGTGTGTCCACGTGGAGGTGTGCACACTGAACTGTTAGAATGAGTGTGCCCACATGGAGGTGTGCACACTGAACTGTTAGAATGATTGTATCCACATGGAGGTGTGCACACTGAACTGTTAGAATGAGTGTGTCCCTGAGGAGGTGTGCACACTGAACTGTTAGAATGAGTGTGTCCACATGGAGGTGTGCACACTGAACTGTTAGAATATGTGTGTCCACATGGAGGTGTGCACACTGAACTGTTACAATGAGTGTGCCCACATGGAGGTGTGCTCACTGAACTGTTAGAATGAGTGTGTAAACATGGAGGTGTGCACACTGAACTGTTAGAATGAGTGTGGCCACATGGAGGTGTGCACACTGAACTGTTAGAATATGTCCACATGGAGGTGTGCACACTGTACTGTTATAATGAGTGTGTCCACATGGAGGTGTGCACTTTGAACTGTTAGAATGTGTGTGTCCACATGGAGGTGTGCACACTGATCTGTTAGAATGAGTGTGTCTACATGGATGTGAGCACACTGAACTGTTAGAATGTGTCTACATGGAGGTGAACACATTGAACTGTTAGAATGAGTGTGTCCACATTGAGGTGTGCACACTGAACTGTTAGAATGAGTGTGTCCCTGTGGAGGTGTGCACACAGAACTGTTAGAATTAGTGTGTCCCTGTGGAGGTGTGCACACTGAAATGTTAGAATGAGTGTGTCCACATGGAGGTGTGCACAGTGAAATGTTAAAATTTGTCCACATGGAGGTGTGCACACTGAACTGTTAGAATGAGTGTGTCCACATGGAGGTGTGCACACTGAACTGTTAGAATGAGTGTGTCCACATGGAGGTGTGCACACTGAACTGTTAGAATGAGTGTGTCCCTGTTGAGGTGTGCACACTGAACTGTTAGAATGAGTGTGCCCACATGGAGGTGTGCACAATGAACTGTTAGAATGACTGTGTCCACATGGAGGTGTGCACACTGAACTGTTAGAATGAGTGTGCCCACATGGAGGTGTGCACACTGAACTGTTAGAATGAGTGTGCCCACATGGATGTGTGCACACTGAACTGTTAGAATGCGTGTGTCCACATGGAGGTGTGCACACTGAACTGTTAGAATGAGTGTGCCCACATGGAGGTGTGCACACTGAACTGTTAGAATGAGTGTGTCCACATGGAGGTGTGCACACTGAACTGTTAGAATGAGTGTGCCCACATGGATTTGTGCACACTGAACTGTTAGAATGAGTGTGTCCACATGGAGGTGTGCACACTGAACTGTTAGAATGAGTGTGCCCAAATGGAGGTGTGCACACTGAACTGTTAGAATGAGTGTGCCCACATGGATGTGTGCACACTGAACTGTTAGAATGATTGTATCCACATGGAGGTGTGCACACTGAACTGTTAGAATGAGTGTGTCCCTGAGGAGGTGTGCACACTGAACTGTTAGAATGAGTGTGTCCACATGGAGGTGTGCACACTGAACTGTTAGAATATGTGTGTCCACATTGAGGTGTGCACACTGAACTGTTACAATGAGTGTGCACACATGGAGGTGTGCTCACTGAACTGTTAGAATGAGTGTGTAAACATGGAGGTGTGCACACTGAACTGTTAGAATGAGTGTGGCCACATGGAGGTGTGCACACTGAACTGTTAGAATATGTCCACATGGAGGTGTACACACTGTACTGTTATAATGAGTGTGTCCACATGGAGGTGTGCACACTGAACTGTTAGAATGAGTGTGTCCCTGTGGAGGTGTGCACACTGAACTGTTAGAATGACTGTGTATGCATGGAGGTATGCACACTGAACTGTTAGAATGATTGTGTCCCTGTGGAGGTGTGCACACTGAAATGTTAGAATGAGTGTGTCCCTGTGGAGGTGTGCACACTGAACTGTTAGAATGACTGTGCCCACATGGAGGTGTGCACACTGAACTGTTAGAATGAGTGTGCCCACATGGAGGTATTCACACTGAACTGTTAGAATGAGTGTGCCCACATGGAGGTGTGCACACTGAACTGTTAGAATGAGTGTGCCCACATGGAGGTGTGCACACTGAACTGTTAGAATGAGTGTGTCCACATGGAGGTGTGCACACTGAACTGTTACAATGAGTGTGCCCACATGGAGGTGTGCACACTGAACTGTTAGAATGAGTGTGTCCACATGGAGGTGTGCACACTGAACTGTTAGAATGAGTGTGTCCACATGGAAGTGTGCACACTGAACTGTTAGAATGAGTGTGTCCACATGGAGGTGTGCACACTGAACTGTTAGAATGAGTGTGTCCACATGGAGGTGTGCACACTGAACTGTTAGAATGAGTGTGTCCCTGTGGAGGTGTGCACACTGAACTGTTAGAATGAGTGTGTCCCTGTGGAGGTGTGCACACTGAAATGTTCGAATTTGTCCACATGGAGGTGTGCACAATGAACTGTTAGAATGAGTGTGTCCACATGGAGGTGTGCACAATGAACTGTTGGAATGAGTTTGTCCACATGGAGGTGTGCACACTGAACTGTTAGAATGAGTGTGTCCACATGGAGGTGTGCACAATGAACTGTTAGAATGACTGTGTCCACATGGAGGTGTGCACACTGAACTGTTAGAATTAGTGTGCCCACATGGAAGTGTTCACACTGAACTGTTAGAATGAGTGTGCCCACATGGAGGTGTGCACACTGAACTGTTAGAATGAGTGTGTCCGCATGGAGGTGTGCTACTGAACTGTTACAATGAGTGTGCCCACATGGAGGTGTGCACACTGAACTGTTAGAATGAGTGTGTTTACATGGAGGTGTGCACACTGAACTGTTAGAATGAGTGTGCCCACATGGATTTGTGCACACTGAACTGTTAGAATGAGTGTGTCCACATGGAGGTGTGGACACTGAACTGTTAGAATGAGTGTGTCCACATGGAGTTGTGCACACTGAACTGTTAGAATGATTGTATCCACATGGAGGTGTGCACACTGAACTGTTAGAATGAGTGTGTCCCTGAGGAGGTGTCCACACTGAACTGTTAGAATGAGTGTGTCCACATGGAGGTGTGCACACTGAACTGTTAGAATGAGTGTGTCCACATGGAGGTGTGCACACTGAACTGTTAGAATGAGTGTGCCCACATGGAGGTGTGCTCACTGAACTGTTAGAATGAGTGTGTCCACATGGAGGTGTGCACACTGAACTGTTAGAATGAGTGTGACCACATGGAGGTGTGCACACTGAACTGTTAGAATATGTCCACATGGAGGTGTGCACACTGTACTGTTATAATGAGTGTGTCCCTGTGGAGGTGTGCACACTGAACTGTTAGAATGAGTGTGTCCTCATGGAGGTGTGCACACTGAACTGTTAGAATGAGTGTGTCCCTGTGGAGGTATGCACACTGAAATGTTAGAATGAGTGTGTCTACATGGAGTTGTGCACACTGATCTGTTAGAATGACTGTGTCTGCATGGTGGTGTGCACACTGAATTGTTAGAATGAGTGTGTCTGCATGGAGGTGAGCACACTGATCTGTTAGAATGTGTCCACATGGAGGTAAGCACATTGAACTGTTAGAATGAGTGTGTCCACATGGAGGTGTGCACACTGAACTGTTAGAATGAGTGTGCCCACATGGATTTGTGCACACTGAACTGTTAGAATGAGTGTGTCCACATGGAGGTGTGCACACTGAACTGTTAGAATGAGTGTGCCCACACGGAGTTGTGCACACTGAACTGTTAGAATGATTGTATCCACATGGAGGTGTGCACACTGAACTGTTAGAATGAGTGTGTCCCTGAGGAGGTGTGCACACTGAACTGTTAGAATGAGTGTGTCCACATGGAGGTGTGCACACTGAACTGTTAGAATATGTGTGTCCACATGGAGGTGTGCACACTGAACTGTTAGAATGAGTGTGCCCACATGGATGTGTGCTCACTGAACTGTTAGAATGAGTGTGTCCACATGGAGGTGTGCACACTGAACTGTTAGAATGAGTGTGGCCACATGGAGGTGTGCACACTGAACTGTTAGAATATGTCCACATGGAGGTGTGCACACTGTACTGTTATAATGAGTGTGTCCACATGGAGGTGTGCACACTGAACTGTTAGAATGAGTGTGTCCCTGTGGAGGTATGCACACTGAAATGTTAGAATGAGTGTGTCTACATGGAGGTGTGCACACTGATGTTAGAATGACTGTGTCTGCATCGTGGTGTGCACACTGAATTGTTAGAATGAGTGTGTCTACATGGAGGTGAGCACACTGAACTGTTAGAATGTGTCCACATGGAGGTAAGCACATTGAACTGTTAGAATGAGTGTGTCCACATGGAGGTGTGCACATTGAAGTGTTAGAATGAGTGTGTCCCTGTGGAGTTGTGCACACTGAAATGTTAGAATGAGTGTGTCCCTGTGGAGGTGTGCACACTGAACTGTTAGAGTGAGTGTGCCACACATAGAGGTGTGCACACTGAACTGTTAGAATGAGTATGCCCACATGGAGGTGTGCACACTGAACTGTTAGAATGAGTGTGTCCACATGGAGGTGTGCACACTGAACTGTTAGAATGAGTGTGTCCACATGGAGGTGTGAACAAGGAACTGTTAGAATTAGTGTGTCCCTGTGTAGGTGTGCACACTGAACTGTTAGAATGAGTGTGTCCACATGGAGGTGTGCACACTGAACTGTTAGAATGTGTCCACATGGAGGTGTGCACACTGAACTGTTAGAATGATTGTGTCCACAAGGAGGTGTACACACTGAACTGTTAAAATGACTGTGCCCACATGGAGGTGTCCACATTGAACTGTTAGAATGAGTGTGTCCTCATGGAGGTGTGCACACTGAACTGTTAGAATGATTGTGTCCACATGCAGGTGTGCACACTGAACTGATAGAATGAGTGTGTCCTTGTGGAGGTGTGCACACTGAACTATTAGAATGATTATGTCCACATGGAGGTGTGCACACTGAACTGTTAGAATGATTGTGTCCCTGTGGAGGTGTGCACACTGAAATGTTAGAATGAGTGTGTCCACATGGAGGTGTGGACACTGATCTGTTACAATGACTGTGTCTGCATGGACGTGTGCACACTGAATTGTTAGAATGAGTGTGTCCACATGGAGGTGTGCACACTGAAGTGTTAACATTTGTCCACATGGAGGTGTGCACACTGAACTGTTAGAATGAGTGTGTCCACATGGAGGTGTGCACAGTGAACTGTTAGAATGAGTGTGTCCACATTGAGGTGTGTACACTGAACTGTTAGAATAAGTGTGTCCACATGGAGGTGTGCACACTGAACTGTTATAATGAGTGTGCCCACATGGAGGTGTGCACTCAACTGTTAGAATGAGTGTGCCCACATGGAGGTGTGCACACTGAACTGTTAGAATGAGTGTGCCCACATGGAAGTGTGCACACTGAACTGTTAGAATGAGTGTGCCCACATGGAGGTGTGCACACAGAACTGTTAGAATGACTGTGTCCACATGGAGGTGTGAACACTGAACTGTTAGAATGAGTGTGTCCACATGGAGGTTGCACACTGAACTGTTAGAATGAGTGTGTCCACATAGAGGTGTGCACACTGAACTGTTAGAATGAGTGTGTCCACATGGAGGTGTGCACACTGAACTGTTAGAATGTGTGTGTCCACATGGAGGTATGCACACTGAACTGTTAGAATGAGTGTGCCCACATGGAGGTGTGCACACTGAACTGTTAGAATGAGTGTGGCCACATGGAGGTGTGCACACTGAACTGTTAGAATATGTCCACATGGAGGTGTGCACACTGTACTGTTATAATGAGTGTGTCCACATGGAGGTGTGCACTTTGAACTGTTAGAATGTGTGTGTCCACATGGAGGTGTGCACACTGATCTGTTAGAATGAGTGTGTCTACATGGATGTGAGCACACTGAACTGTTAGAATGTGTCTACATGGAGGTGAACACATTGAACTGTTAGAATGAGTGTGTCCACATTGAGGTGTGCACACTGAACTGTTAGAATGAGTGTGTCCCTGTGGAGGTGTGCACACAGAACTGTTAGAATTAGTGTGTCCCTGTGGAGGTGTGCACACTGAAATGTTAGAATGAGTGTGTCCACATGGAGGTGTGCACAGTGAAATGTTAAAATTTGTCCACATGGAGGTGTGCACACTGAACTGTTAGAATGAGTGTGTCCACATGGAGGTGTGCACACTGAACTGTTAGAATGAGTGTGTCCACATGGAGGTGTGCACACTGAACTGTTAGAATGAGTGTGTCCCTGTTGAGGTGTGCACACTGAACTGTTAGAATGAGTGTGCCCACATGGAGGTGTGCACAATGAACTGTTAGAATGACTGTGTCCACATGGAGTTGTGCACACTGAACTGTTAGAATGAGTGTGCCCACATGGAGGTGTGCACACTGAACTGTTAGAATGAGTGTGCCCACATGGATGTGTGCACACTGAACTGTTAGAATGCGTGTGTCCACATGGAGGTGTGCACACTGAACTGTTAGAATGAGTGTGCCCACATGGAGGTGTGCACACTGAACTGTTAGAATGAGTGTGTCCACATGGAGGTGTGCACACTGAACTGTTAGAATGAGTGTGCCCACATGGATTTGTGCACACTGAACTGTTAGAATGAGTGTGTCCACATGGAGGTGTGCACACTGAACTGTTAGAATGAGTGTGCCCAAATGGAGGTGTGCACACTGAACTGTTAGAATGAGTGTGCCCACATGGATGTGTGCACACTGAACTGTTAGAATGATTGTATCCACATGGAGGTGTGCACACTGAACTGTTAGAATGAGTGTGTCCCTGAGGAGGTGTGCACACTGAACTGTTAGAATGAGTGTGTCCACATGGAGGTGTGCACACTGAACTGTTAGAATATGTGTGTCCACATTGAGGTGTGCACACTGAACTGTTACAATGAGTGTGCACACATGGAGGTGTGCTCACTGAACTGTTAGAATGAGTGTGTAAACATGGAGGTGTGCACACTGAACTGTTAGAATGAGTGTGGCCACATGGAGGTGTGCACACTGAACTGTTAGAATATGTCCACATGGAGGTGTACACACTGTACTGTTATAATGAGTGTGTCCACATGGAGGTGTGCACACTGAACTGTTAGAATGAGTGTGTCCCTGTGGAGGTGTGCACACTGAACTGTTAGAATGACTGTGTATGCATGGAGGTATGCACACTGAACTGTTAGAATGATTGTGTCCCTGTGGAGGTGTGCACACTGAAATGTTAGAATGAGTGTGTCCCTGTGGAGGTGTGCACACTGAACTGTTAGAATGACTGTGCCCACATGGAGGTGTGCACACTGAACTGTTAGAATGAGTGTGCCCACATGGAGGTATTCACACTGAACTGTTAGAATGAGTGTGCCCACATGGAGGTGTGCACACTGAACTGTTAGAATGAGTGTGCCCACATGGAGGTGTGCACACTGAACTGTTAGAATGAGTGTGTCCACATGGAGGTGTGCACACTGAACTGTTACAATGAGTGTGCCCACATGGAGGTGTGCACACTGAACTGTTAGAATGAGTGTGTCCACATGGAGGTGTGCACACTGAACTGTTAGAATGAGTGTGTCCACATGGAAGTGTGCACACTGAACTGTTAGAATGAGTGTGTCCACATGGAGGTGTGCACACTGAACTGTTAGAATGAGTGTGTCCACATGGAGGTGTGCACACTGAACTGTTAGAATGAGTGTGTCCCTGTGGAGGTGTGCACACTGAACTGTTAGAATGAGTGTGTCCCTGTGGAGGTGTGCACACTGAAATGTTCGAATTTGTCCACATGGAGGTGTGCACAATGAACTGTTAGAATGAGTGTGTCCACATGGAGGTGTGCACAATGAACTGTTGGAATGAGTTTGTCCACATGGAGGTGTGCACACTGAACTGTTAGAATGAGTGTGTCCACATGGAGGTGTGCACAATGAACTGTTAGAATGACTGTGTCCACATGGAGGTGTGCACACTGAACTGTTAGAATTAGTGTGCCCACATGGAAGTGTTCACACTGAACTGTTAGAATGAGTGTGCCCACATGGAGGTGTGCACACTGAACTGTTAGAATGAGTGTGTCCGCATGGAGGTGTGCTACTGAACTGTTACAATGAGTGTGCCCACATGGAGGTGTGCACACTGAACTGTTAGAATGAGTGTGTTTACATGGAGGTGTGCACACTGAACTGTTAGAATGAGTGTGCCCACATGGATTTGTGCACACTGAACTGTTAGAATGAGTGTGTCCACATGGAGGTGTGGACACTGAACTGTTAGAATGAGTGTGTCCACATGGAGTTGTGCACACTGAACTGTTAGAATGATTGTATCCACATGGAGGTGTGCACACTGAACTGTTAGAATGAGTGTGTCCCTGAGGAGGTGTCCACACTGAACTGTTAGAATGAGTGTGTCCACATGGAGGTGTGCACACTGAACTGTTAGAATGAGTGTGTCCACATGGAGGTGTGCACACTGAACTGTTAGAATGAGTGTGCTCACATGGAGGTGTGCTCACTGAACTGTTAGAATGAGTGTGTCCACATGGAGGTGTGCACACTGAACTGTTAGAATGAGTGTGGCCACATGGAGGTGTGCACACTGAACTGTTAGAATATGTCCACATGGAGGTGTGCACACTCTACTGTTATAATGAGTGTGTCCCTGTGGAGGTGTGCACACTGAACTGTTAGAATGAGTGTGTCCTCATGGAGGTGTGCACACTGAACTGTTAGAATGAGTGTGTCCCTGTGGAGGTATGCACACTGAAATGTTAGAATGAGTGTGTCTACATGGAGTTGTGCACACTGATCTGTTAGAATGACTGTGTCTGCATGGTGGTGTGCACACTGAATTGTTAGAATGAGTGTGTCTGCATGGAGGTGAGCACACTGATCTGTTAGAATGTGTCCACATGGAGGTAAGCACATTGAACTGTTAGAATGAGTGTGTCCACATGGAGGTGTGCACACTGAACTGTTAGAATGAGTGTGCCCACATGGATTTGTGCACACTGAACTGTTAGAATGAGTGTGTCCACATGGAGGTGTGCACACTGAACTGTTAGAATGAGTGTGCCCACACGGAGTTGTGCACACTGAACTGTTAGAATGATTGTATCCACATGGAGGTGTGCACACTGAACTGTTAGAATGAGTGTGTCCCTGAGGAGGTGTGCACACTGAACTGTTAGAATGAGTGTGTCCACATGGAGGTGTGCACACTGAACTGTTAGAATATGTGTGTCCACATGGAGGTGTGCACACTGAACTGTTAGAATGAGTGTGCCCACATGGATGTGTGCTCACTGAACTGTTAGAATGAGTGTGTCCACATGGAGGTGTGCACACTGAACTGTTAGAATGAGTGTGGCCACATGGAGGTGTGCACACTGAACTGTTAGAATATGTCCACATGGAGGTGTGCACACTGTACTGTTATAATGAGTGTGTCCACATGGAGGTGTGCACACTGAACTGTTAGAATGAGTGTGTCCCTGTGGAGGTATGCACACTGAAATGTTAGAATGAGTGTGTCCACATGGAGGTGTGCACACTGATGTTAGAATGACTGTGTCTGCATCGTGGTGTGCACACTGAATTGTTAGAATGAGTGTGTCTACATGGAGGTGAGCACACTGAACTGTTAGAATGTGTCCACATGGAGGTAAGCACATTGAACTGTTAGAATGAGTGTGTCCACATGGAGGTGTGCACATTGAAGTGTTAGAATGAGTGTGTCCCTGTGGAGTTGTGCACACTGA
>NW_026736731.1:0-60455 GCF_949786415.1 Peromyscus eremicus | reverse complement strand
TCCTATAGGGCCAGAACAGTGACCTTGCTCACAACAAAAGAACTGTGCTTCCTACACACACGGGCCATATCTAGTTCAATTCTGCTTAGGAAACTGACAAGAACAGTAGCTTCTCTTCAGTCCAATACACTGTACTTGCTGGGAACAGACGCGAGTGCTATTTGCACTGTGTATGGCAATGGGAGCGCAATAGTGACTCTTCTTAGCAGAAAACAACTCTTGCTCGTAGGACCAGAAACTGCATGGGATTCAACTCCGTTTAGGACTGGGAAACAAACCCTAGCTCGCCTTACAAGAAACACACTCTGCTTTTGAGAAAAGAGCACTCTTCTGCTCCCCTGTGTTTCCTATAGGGCCAGAACAGTGACCTTGCTCACAACAAAAGAACTGTGCTTCCTACACACACGGGCCATATCTAGTTCAATTCTGCTTAGGAAACTGACAAGAACAGTAGCTTCTCTTCAGTCCAATACACTGTACTTGCTGGGAACAGACGCGAGTGCTATTTGCACTGTGTATGGCAATGGGAGCGCAATAGTGACTCTTCTTAGCAGAAAACAACTCTTGCTCGTAGGACCAGAAACTGCATGGGATTCAACTCCGTTTAGGACTGGGAAACAAACCCTAGCTCGCCTTACAAGAAACACACTCTGCTTTTGAGAAAAGAGCACTCTTCTGCTCCCCTGTGTTTCCTATAGGGCCAGAACAGTGAGCTTGCTCACAACAAAAGAACTGTGCTTCCTACACACACGGGCCATATCTAGTTCAATTCTGCTTAGGAAACTGACAAGAACAGTAGCTTCTCTTCAGTCCAATACACTGTACTTGCTGGGAACAGACGCGAGTGCTATTTGCACTGTGTATGGCAATGGGAGCGCAATAGTGACTCTTCTTAGCAGAAAACAACTCTTGCTCGTAGGACCAGAAACTGCATGGGATTCAACTCCGTTTAGGACTGGGAAACAAACCCTAGCTCGCCTTACAAGAAACACACTCTGCTTTTGAGAAAAGAGCACTCTTCTGCTCCCCTGTGTTTCCTATAGGGCCAGAACAGTGAGCTTGCTCACAACAAAAGAACTGTGCTTCCTACACACACGGGCCATATCTAGTTCAACTCTGCTTAGGAAACTGACAAGAACAGTAGCTTCTCTTCAGTCCAATACACTGTACTTGCTGGGAACAGACGCGAGTGCTATTTGCACTGTGTATGGCAATGGGAGCGCAATAGTGACCTCTTCTTAGCAGAAAACACCTCTTGCTCGTAGGACCAGAAACTGCATGGGATTCAACTCCGTTTAGGACTGGGAAACAAACCCTAGCTCGCCTTACAAGAAACACACTCTGCTTTTGAGAAAAGAGCACTCTTCTGCTCCCCTGTGTTTCCTATAGGGCCAGAACAGTGAGCTTGCTCACAACAAAAGAACTGTGCTTCCTACACACACGGGCCATATCTAGTTCAACTCTGCTTAGGAAACTGACAAGAACAGTAGCTTCTCTTCAGTCCAATACACTGTACTTGCTGGGAACAGACGCGAGTGCTATTTGCACTGTGTATGGCAATGGGAGCGCAATAGTGACTCTTCTTAGCAGAAAACAAACTCTTGCTCGTAGGACCAGAAACTGCATGGGATTCAACTCCGTTAGGACTGGGAAACAAACCCTAGCTCGCCTTACAAGAAACACACTCTGCTTTTGAGAAAAGAGCACTCTTCTGCTCCCCTGTGTTTCCTATAGGGCCAGAACAGTGAGCTTGCTCACAACAAAAGAACTGTGCTTCCTACACACACGGGCCATATCTAGTTCAACTCTGCTTAGGAAACTGACAAGAACAGTAGCTTCTCTTCAGTCCAATACACTGTACTTGCTGGGAACAGACGCGAGTGCTATTTGCACTGTGTATGGCAATGGGAGCGCAATAGTGACTCTTCTTAGCAGAAAACAACTCTTGCTCGTAGGACCAGAAACTGCATGGGATTCAACTCCGTTTAGGACTGGGAAACAAACCCTAGCTCGCCTTACAAGAAACACACTCTGCTTTTGAGAAAGGAGCACTCTTCTGCTCCCCTGTGTTTCCTATAGGGCCAGAACAGTGAGCTTGCTCAGAACAAAAGAACTGTGCTTCCTACACACACGGGCCATATCTAGTTCAACTCTGCTTAGGAAACTGACAAGAACAGTAGCTTCTCTTCAGTCCAATACACTGTACTTGCTGGGAACAGACGCGAGTGCTATTTGCACTGTGTATGGCAATGGGAGCGCAATAGTGACTCTTCTTAGCAGAAAACAACTCTTGCTCGTAGGACCAGAAACTGCATGGGATTCAACTCCGTTTAGGACTGGGAAACAAACCCTAGCTCGCCTTACAAGAAACACACTCTGCTTTTGAGAAAGGAGCACTCTTCTGCTCCCCTGTGTTTCCTATAGGGCCAGAACAGTGAGCTTGCTCACAACAAAAGAACTGTGCTTCCTACACACACGGGCCATATCTAGTTCAACTCTGCTTAGGAAACTGACAAGAACAGTAGCTTCTCTTCAGTCCAATACACTGTACTTGCTGGGAACAGACGCGAGTGCTATTTGCACTGTGTATGGCAATGGGAGCGCAATAGTGACTCTTCTTAGCAGAAAACAACTCTTGCTCGTAGGACCAGAAACTGCATGGGATTCAACTCCGTTTAGGACTGGGAAACAAACCCTAGCTCGCCTTACAAGAAACACACTCTGCTTTTGAGAAAAGAGCACTCTTCTGCTCCCCTGTGTTTCCTATAGGGCCAGAACAGTGAGCTTGCTCACAACAAAAGAACTGTGCTTCCTACACACACGGGCCATATCTAGTTCAACTCTGCTTAGGAAACTGACAAGAACAGTAGCTTCTCTTCAGTCCAATACACTGTACTTGCTGGGAACAGACGCGAGTGCTATAAACAACTCTTGCTCGTAGGACCATAAACTGCATGGGATTCAACTCCGTTTAGGACTGGGAAACAAACCCTAGCTCGCCTTACAAGAAACACACTCTGCTTTTGAGAAAAGAGCACTCTTCTGCTCCCCTGTGTTTCCTATAGGGCCAGAACAGTGAGCTTGCTCACAACAAAAGAACTGTGCTTCCTACACACACGGGCCATATCTAGTTCAACTCTGCTTAGGAAACTGACAAGAACAGTAGCTTCTCTTCAGTCCAATACACTGTACTTGCTGGGAACAGACGCGAGTGCTATTTGCACTGTGTATGGCAATGGGAGCGCAATAGTGACTCTTCTTAGCAGAAAACAACTCTTGCTCGTAGGACCAGACTGCATGGGATTCAACTCCGTTTAGGACTGGGAAACAAACCCTAGCTCGCCTTACAAGAAACACACTCTGCTTTTGAGAAAGGAGCACTCTTCTGCTCCCCTGTGTTTCCTATAGGGCCAGAACAGTGAGCTTGCTCACAACAAAAGAACTGTGCTTCCTACACACACGGGCCATATCTAGTTCAACTCTGCTTAGGAAACTGACAAGAACAGTAGCTTCTCTTCAGTCCAATACACTGTACTTGCTGGGAACAGACGCGAGTGCTATAAACAACTCTTGCTCGTAGGACCAGAAACTGCATGGGATTCAACTCCGTTTAGGACTGGGAAACAAACCCTAGCTCGCCTTACAAGAAACACACTCTGCTTTTGAGAAAAGAGCACTCTTCTGCTCCCCTGTGTTTCCTATAGGGCCAGAACAGTGAGCTTGCTCAGAACAAAAGAACTGTGCTTCCTACACACACGGGCCATATCTAGTTCAACTCTGCTTAGGAAACTGACAAGAACAGTAGCTTCTCTTCAGTCCAATACACTGTACTTGCTGGGAACAGACGCGAGTGCTATTTGCACTGTGTATGGCAATGGGAGCGCAATAGTGACTCTTCTTAGCAGAAAACAACTCTTGCTCGTAGGACCAGAAACTGCATGGGATTCAACTCCGTTTAGGACTGGGAAACAAACCCTAGCTCGCCTTACAAGAAACACACTCTGCTTTTGAGAAAGGAGCACTCTTCTGCTCCCCTGTGTTTCCTATAGGGCCAGAACAGTGAGCTTGCTCACAACAAAAGAACTGTGCTTCCTACACACACGGGCCATATCTAGTTCAACTCTGCTTAGGAAACTGACAAGAACAGTAGCTTCTCTTCAGTCCAATACACTGTACTTGCTGGGAACAGACGCGAGTGCTATTTGCACTGTGTATGGCAATGGGAGCGCAATAGTGACTCTTCTTAGCAGAAAACAACTCTTGCTCGTAGGACCAGAAACTGCATGGGATTCAACTCCGTTTAGGACTGGGAAACAAACCCTAGCTCGCCTTACAAGAAACACACTCTGCTTTTGAGAAAAGAGCACTCTTCTGCTCCCCTGTGTTTCCTATAGGGCCAGAACAGTGAGCTTGCTCAGAACAAAAGAACTGTGCTTCCTACACACACGGGCCATATCTAGTTCAACTCTGCTTAGGAAACTGACAAGAACAGTAGCTTCTCTTCAGTCCAATACACTGTCCTTGCTGGGAACAGACGCGAGTGCTATTTGCACTGTGTATGGCAATGGGAGCGCAATAGTGACTCTTCTTAGCAGAAAACAACTCTTGCTCGTAGGACCAGAAACTGCATGGGATTCAACTCCGTTTAGGACTGGGAAACAAACCCTAGCTCGCCTTACAAGAAACACACTCTGCTTTTGAGAAAAGAGCACTCTTCTGCTCCCCTGTGTTTCCTATAGGGCCAGAACAGTGAGCTTGCTCACAACAAAAGAACTGTGCTTCCTACACACACGGGCCATATCTAGTTCAACTCTGCTTAGGAAACTGACAAGAACAGTAGCTTCTCTTCAGTCCAATACACTGTACTTGCTGGGAACAGACGCGAGTGCTATTTGCACTGTGTATGGCAATGGGAGCGCAATAGTGACTCTTCTTAGCAGAAAACAACTCTTGCTCGTAGGACCAGAAAGTGCATGGGATTCAACTCCGTTTAGGACTGGGAAACAAACCCTAGCTCGCCTTACAAGAAACACACTCTGCTTTTGAGAAAGGAGCACTCTTCTGCTCCCCTGTGTTTCCTATAGGGCCAGAACAGTGAGCTTGCTCAGAACAAAAGAACTGTGCTTCCTACACACACGGGCCATATCTAGTTCAACTCTGCTTAGGAAACTGACAAGAACAGTAGCTTCTCTTCAGTCCAATACACTGTACTTGCTGGGAACAGACGCGAGTGCTATTTGCACTGTGTATGGCAATGGGAGCGCAATAGTGACTCTTCTTAGCAGAAAACAACTCTTGCTCGTAGGACCAGAAACTGCATGGGATTCAACTCCGTTTAGGACTGGGAAACAAACCCTAGCTCGCCTTACAAGAAACACACTCTGCTTTTGAGAAAGGAGCACTCTTCTGCTCCCCTGTGTTTCCTATAGGGCCAGAACAGTGAGCTTGCTCACAACAAAAGAACTGTGCTTCCTACACACACGGGCCATATCTAGTTCAACTCTGCTTAGGAAACTGACAAGAACAGTAGCTTCTCTTCAGTCCAATACACTGTACTTGCTGGGAACAGACGCGAGTGCTATTTGCACTGTGTATGGCAATGGGAGCGCAATAGTGACTCTTCTTAGCAGAAAACAACTCTTGCTCGTAGGACCAGAAACTGCATGGGATTCAACTCCGTTTAGGACTGGGAAACAAACCCTAGCTCGCCTTACAAGAAACACACTCTGCTTTTGAGAAAAGAGCACTCTTCTGCTCCCCTGTGTTTCCTATAGGGCCAGAACAGTGAGCTTGCTCACAACAAAAGAACTGTGCTTCCTACACACACGGGCCATATCTAGTTCAACTCTGCTTAGGAAACTGACAAGAACAGTAGCTTCTCTTCAGTCCAATACACTGTACTTGCTGGGAACAGACGCGAGTGCTATTTGCACTGTGTATGGCAATGGGAGCGCAATAGTGACTCTTCTTAGCAGAAAACAACTCTTGCTCGTAGGACCAGAAACTGCATGGGATTCAACTCCGTTTAGGACTGGGAAACAAACCCTAGCTCGCCTTACAAGAAACACACTCTGCTTTTGAGAAAAGAGCACTCTTCTGCTCCCCTGTGTTTCCTATAGGGCCAGAACAGTGAGCTTGCTCAGAACAAAAGAACTGTGCTTCCTACACACACGGGCCATATCTAGTTCAACTCTGCTTAGGAAACTGACAAGAACAGTAGCTTCTCTTCAGTCCAATACACTGTACTTGCTGGGAACAGACGCGAGTGCTATTTGCACTGTGTATGGCAATGGGAGCGCAATAGTGACTCTTCTTAGCAGAAAACAACTCTTGCTCGTAGGACCAGAAACTGCATGGGATTCAACTCCGTTTAGGACTGGGAAACAAACCCTAGCTCGCCTTACAAGAAACACACTCTGCTTTTGAGAAAAGAGCACTCTTCTGCTCCCCTGTGTTTCCTATAGTGTCAGAACAGTGAGCTTGCTCACAACAAAAGAACTGTGCTTCCTACACACACGGGCCATATCTAGTTCAATTCTGCTTAGGAAACTGACAAGAACAGTAGCTTCCCTTCAGTCCAATACACTGTACTTGCTGGGAACAGACGCGAGTGCTATTTGCACTGTGTATGGCAATGGGAGCACAATAGTGACTCTTCTTAGCAGAAAACAACTCTTGCTCGTAGGACCAGAAACTGCATGGGATTCAACTCCGTTTAGGACTGGGAAACAAACCCTAGCTCGCCTTACAAGAAACACACTCTGCTTTTGAGAAAATAGCACTCTTCTGCTCCCCTGTGTTTCCTATAGGGCCAGAACAGTGAGCTTGTTCACAACAAAGGAACTGTGCTTCCTACACACACGGGCCATATCTAGTTCAACTCTGCTTAGGAAACTGACAAGAACAGTAGCTTCTCTTCAGTCCAATACACTGTACTTGCTGGGAACAGACGCGAGTGCTATTTGCACTGTGTATGGCAATGGGAGCGCAATAGTGACTCTTCTTAGCAGAAAACAACTCTTGCTCGTAGGACCAGAAACTGCATGGGATTCAACTCCGTTTAGGACTGGGAAACAAACCCTAGCTCGCCTTACAAGAAACACACTCTGCTTTTGAGAAAAGAGCACTCTTCTGCTCCCCTGTGTTTCCTATAGGGCCAGAACAGTGAGCTTGCTCACAACAAAAGAACTGTGCTTCCTACACACACGGGCCATATCTAGTTCAACTCTGCTTAGGAAACTGACAAGAACAGTAGCTTCTCTTCAGTCCAATACACTGTACTTGCTGGGAACAGACGCGAGTGCTTTTTGCACTGTGTATGGCAATGGGAGCGCAATAGTGACTCTTCTTAACAGAAAACAACTCTTGCTCATAGGACCAGAAACTGCATGGGATTCAACTCCGTTTAGGACTGGGAAACAAACCCTAGCTCGCCTTACAAGAAACACACTCTGCTTTTGAGAAAAGAGCACTCTTCTGCTCCCCTGTGTTTCCTATAGGGCCAGAACAGTGAGCTTGCTCACAACAAAACAACTGTGCTTCCTACACACACGGGCCATATCTAGTTCAACTCTGCTTAGGAAACTGACAAGAACAGTAGCTTCTCTTCAGTCCAATACACTGTACTTGCTGGGAAAAGACGCGAGTGCTATTTGCACTGTGTATGGCAATGGGAGCGCAATAGTGACTCTTCTTAGCAGAAAACAACTCTTGCTCGTAGGACCAGAAACTGCATGGGATTCAACTCCGTTTAGGACTGGGAAACAAACCCTAGCTCGCCTTACAAGAAACACACTCTGCTTTTGAGAAAAGAGCACTCTTCTGCTCCCCTGTGTTTCCTATAGGGCCAGAACAGTGAGCTTGCTCACAACAAAAGAACTGTGCTTCCTACACACACGGGCCATATCTAGTTCAACTCTGCTTAGGAAACTGACAAGAACAGTAGCTTCTCTTCAGTCCAATACACTGTACTTGCTGGGAACAGACGCGAGTGCTATTTGCACTGTGTATGGCAATGGGAGCGCAATAGTGACTCTTCTTAGCAGAAAACAACTCTTGCTCGTAGGACCAGAAACTGCATGGGATTCAACTCCGTTTAGGACTGGGAAACAAACCCTAGCTCGCCTTACAAGAAACACACTCTGCTTTTGAGAAAAGAGCACTCTTCTGCTCCCCTGTGTTTCCTATAGGGCCAGAACAGTGAGCTTGCTCAGAACAAAAGAACTGTGCTTCCTACACACACGGGCCATATCTAGTTCAACTCTGCTTAGGAAACTGACAAGAACAGTAGCTTCTCTTCAGTCCAATACACTGTACTTGCTGGGAACAGACGCGAGTGCTATTTGCACTGTGTATGGCAATGGGAGCGCAATAGTGACTCTTCTTAGCAGAAAACAACTCTTGCTCGTAGGACCAGAAACTGCATGGGATTCAACTCCGTTTAGGACTGGGAAACAAACCCTAGCTCGCCTTACAAGAAACACACTCTGCTTTTGAGAAAGGAGCACTCTTCTGCTCCCCTGTGTTTCCTATAGGGCCAGAACAGTGAGCTTGCTCACAACAAAAGAACTGTGCTTCCTACACACACGGGCCATATCTAGTTCAACTCTGCTTAGGAAACTGACAAGAACAGTAGCTTCTCTTCAGTCCAATACACTGTACTTGCTGGGAACAGACGCGAGTGCTATTTGCACTGTGTATGGCAATGGGAGCGCAATAGTGACTCTTCTTAGCAGAAAACAACTCTTGCTCGTAGGACCAGAAACTGCATGGGATTCAACTCCGTTTAGGACTGGGAAACAAACCCTAGCTCGCCTTACAAGAAACACACTCTGCTTTTGAGAAAAGAGCACTCTTCTGCTCCCCTGTGTTTCCTATAGGGCCAGAACAGTGAGCTTGCTCACAACAAAAGAACTGTGCTTCCTACACACACGGGCCATATCTAGTTCAACTCTGCTTAGGAAACTGACAAGAACAGTAGCTTCTCTTCAGTCCAATACACTGTACTTGCTGGGAACAGACGCGAGTGCTATTTGCACTGTGTATGGCAATGGGAGCGCAATAGTGACTCTTCTTAGCAGAAAACAACTCTTGCTCGTAGGACCAGAAACTGCATGGGATTCAACTCCGTTTAGGACTGGGAAACAAACCCTAGCTCGCCTTACAAGAAACACACTCTGCTTTTGAGAAAAGAGCACTCTTCTGCTCCCCTGTGTTTCCTATAGGGCCAGAACAGTGAGCTTGCTCAGAACAAAAGAACTGTGCTTCCTACACACACGGGCCATATCTAGTTCAACTCTGCTTAGGAAACTGACAAGAACAGTAGCTTCTCTTCAGTCCAATACACTGTACTTGCTGGGAACAGACGCGAGTGCTATTTGCACTGTGTATGGCAATGGGAGCGCAATAGTGACTCTTCTTAGCAGAAAACAACTCTTGCTCGTAGGACCAGAAACTGCATGGGATTCAACTCCGTTTAGGACTGGGAAACAAACCCTAGCTCGCCTTACAAGAAACACACTCTGCTTTTGAGAAAAGAGCACTCTTCTGCTCCCCTGTGTTTCCTATAGGGTCAGAACAGTGAGCTTGCTCACAACAAAAGAACTGTGCTTCCTACACACACGGGCCATATCTAGTTCAATTCTGCTTAGGAAACTGACAAGAACAGTAGCTTCCCTTCAGTCCAATACACTGTACTTGCTGGGAACAGACGCGAGTGCTATTTGCACTGTGTATGGCAATGGGAGCACAATAGTGACTCTTCTTAGCAGAAAACAACTCTTGCTCGTAGGACCAGAAACTGCATGGGATTCAACTCCGTTTAGGACTGGGAAACAAACCCTAGCTCGCCTTACAAGAAACACACTCTGCTTTTGAGAAAATAGCACTCTTCTGCTCCCCTGTGTTTCCTATAGGGCCAAAACAGTGACCTTGTTCACAACAAAGGAACTGTGCTTCCTACACACACGGGCCATATCTAGTTCAACTCTGCTTAGGAAACTGACAAGAACAGTAGCTTCTCTTCAGTCCAATACACTGTACTTGCTGGGAACAGACGCGAGTGCTATTTGCACTGTGTATGGCAATGGGAGCGCAATAGTGACTCTTCTTAGCAGAAAACAACTCTTGCTCGTAGGACCAGAAACTGCATGGGATTCAACTCCGTTTAGGACTGGGAAACAAACCCTAGCTCGCCTTACAAGAAACACACTCTGCTTTTGAGAAAAGAGCACTCTTCTGCTCCCCTGTGTTTCCTATAGGGCCAGAACAGTGAGCTTGCTCACAACAAAAGAACTGTGCTTCCTACACACACGGGCCATATCTAGTTCAACTCTGCTTAGGAAACTGACAAGAACAGTAGCTTCTCTTCAGTCCAATACACTGTACTTGCTGGGAACAGACGCGAGTGCTTTTTGCACTGTGTATGGCAATGGGAGCGCAATAGTGACTCTTCTTAACAGAAAACAACTCTTGCTCGTAGGACCAGAAACTGCATGGGATTCAACTCCGTTTAGGACTGGGAAACAAACCCTAGCTCGCCTTACAAGAAACACACTCTGCTTTTGAGAAAAGAGCACTCTTCTGCTCCCCTGTGTTTCCTATAGGGCCAGAACAGTGAGCTTGCTCACAACAAAACAACTGTGCTTCCTACACACACGGGCCATATCTAGTTCAACTCTGCTTAGGAAACTGACAAGAACAGTAGCTTCTCTTCAGTCCAATACACTGTACTTGCTGGGAAAAGACGCGAGTGCTATTTGCACTGTGTATGGCAATGGGAGCGCAATAGTGACTCTTCTTAGCAGAAAACAACTCTTGCTCGTAGGACCAGAAACTGCATGGGATTCAACTCCGTTTAGGACTGGGAAACAAACCCTAGCTCGCCTTACAAGAAACACACTCTGCTTTTGAGAAAAGAGCACTCTTCTGCTCCCCTGTGTTTCCTATAGGGCCAGAACAGTGAGCTTGCTCACAACAAAAGAACTGTGCTTCCTACACACACGGGCCATATCTAGTTCAACTCTGCTTAGGAAACTGACAAGAACAGTATCTTCTCTTCAGTCCAATACACTGTACTTGCTGAGAACAGACGCGAGTGCTATAAACAACTCTTGCTCGTAGGACCAGAAACTGCATGGGATTCAACTCCGTTTAGGACTGGGAAACAAACCCTAGCTCGCCTTACAAGAAACACACTCTGCTTTTGAGAAAAGAGCACTCTTCTGCTCCCCTGTGTTTCCTATAGGGCCAGAACAGTGAGCTTGCTCAGAACAAAAGAACTGTGCTTCCTACACACACGGGCCATATCTAGTTCAACTCTGCTTAGGAAACTGACAAGAACAGTAGCTTCTCTTCAGTCCAATACACTGTACTTGCTGGGAACAGACGCGAGTGCTATTTGCACTGTGTATGGCAATGGGAGCGCAATAGTGACTCTTCTTAGCAGAAAACAACTCTTGCTCGTAGGACCAGAAACTGCATGGGATTCAACTCCGTTTAGGACTGGGAAACAAACCCTAGCTCGCCTTACAAGAAACACACTCTGCTTTTGAGAAAAGAGCACTCTTCTGCTCCCCTGTGTTTCCTATAGGGCCAGAACAGTGAGCTTGCTCACAACAAAAGAACTGTGCTTCCTACACACACGGGCCATATCTAGTTCAACTCTGCTTAGGAAACTGACAAGAACAGTAGCTTCTCTTCAGTCCAATACACTGTACTTGCTGGGAACAGACGCGAGTGCTATTTGCACTGTGTATGGCAATGGGAGCGCAATAGTGACTCTTCTTAGCAGAAAACAACTCTTGCTCGTAGGACCAGAAACTGCATGGGATTCAACTCCGTTTAGGACTGGGAAACAAACCCTAGCTCGCCTTACAAGAAACACACTCTGCTTTTGAGAAAGGAGCACTCTTCTGCTCCCTTGTGTTTCCTATAGGGCCAGAACAGTGAGCTTGCTCACAACAAAAGAACTGTGCTTCCTACACACACGGGCCATATCTAGTTCAACTCTGCTTAGGAAACTGACAAGAACAGTAGCTTCTCTTCAGTCCAATACACTGTACTTGCTGGGAACAGACGCGAGTGCTATTTGCACTGTGTATGGCAATGGGAGCACAATAGTGACTCTTCTTAGCAGAAAACAACTCTTGCTCGTAGGACCAGAAACTGCATGGGATTCAACTCCGTTTAGGACTGGGAAACAAACCCTAGCTCGCCTTACAAGAAACACACTCTGCTTTTGAGAAAGGAGCACTCTTCTGCTCCCCTGTGTTTCCTATAGGGCCAGAACAGTGAGCTTGCTCACAACAAAAGAACTGTGCTTCCTACACACACGGGCCATATCTAGTTCAACTCTGCTTAGGAAACTGACAAGAACAGTAGCTTCTCTTCAGTCCAATACACTGTACTTGCTGGGAACAGACGCGAGTGCTATTTGCACTGTGTATGGCAATGGGAGCGCAATAGTGACTCTTCTTAGCAGAAAACAACTCTTGCTCGTAGGACCAGAAACTGCATGGGATTCAACTCCGTTTAGGACTGGGAAACAAACCCTAGCTCGCCTTACAAGAAACACACTCTGCTTTTGAGAAAGGAGCACTCTTCTGCTCCCCTGTGTTTCCTATAGGGCCAGAACAGTGAGCTTGCTCACAACAAAAGAACTGTGCTTCCTACACACACGGGCCATATCTAGTTCAACTCTGCTTAGGAAACTGACAAGAACAGTAGCTTCTCTTCAGTCCAATACACTGTACTTGCTGGGAACAGACGCGAGTGCTATTTGCACTGTGTATGGCAATGGGAGCGCAATAGTGACTCTTCTTAGCAGAAAACAACTCTTGCTCGTAGGACCAGAAACTGCATGGGATTCAACTCCGTTTAGGACTGGGAAACAAACCCTAGCTCGCCTTACAAGAAACACACTCTGCTTTTGAGAAAAGAGCACTCTTCTGCTCCCCTGTGTTTCCTATAGGGCCAGAACAGTGAGCTTGCTCACAACAAAAGAACTGTGCTTCCTACACACACGGGCCATATCTAGTTCAACTCTGCTTAGGAAACTGACAAGAACAGTAGCTTCTCTTCAGTCCAATACACTGTACTTGCTGGGAACAGACGCGAGTGCTATTTGCACTGTGTATGGCAATGGGAGCGCAATAGTGACTCTTCTTAGCAGAAAACAACTCTTGCTCGTAGGACCAGAAACTGCATGGGATTCAACTCCGTTTAGGACTGGGAAACAAACCCTAGCTCGCCTTACAAGAAACACACTCTGCTTTTGAGAAAAGAGCACTCTTCTGCTCCCCTGTGTTTCCTATAGGGCCAGAACAGTGAGCTTGCTCAGAACAAAAGAACTGTGCTTCCTACACACACGGGCCATATCTAGTTCAACTCTGCTTAGGAAACTGACAAGAACAGTAGCTTCTCTTCAGTCCAATACACTGTACTTGCTGGGAACAGACGCGAGTGCTATTTGCACTGTGTATGGCAATGGGAGCGCAATAGTGACTCTTCTTAGCAGAAAACAACTCTTGCTCGTAGGACCAGAAACTGCATGGGATTCAACTCCGTTTAGGACTGGGAAACAAACCCTAGCTCGCCTTACAAGAAACACACTCTGCTTTTGAGAAAAGAGCACTCTTCTGCTCCCCTGTGTTTCCTATAGGGCCAGAACAGTGAGCTTGTTCACAACAAAGGAACTGTGCTTCCTACACACACGGGCCATATCTAGTTCAACTCTGCT
Source organism: Peromyscus eremicus (assembly GCF_949786415.1). Lineage (NCBI taxonomy): Eukaryota > Metazoa > Chordata > Mammalia > Rodentia > Cricetidae > Peromyscus > Peromyscus eremicus. The sequence goes on along the minus strand of NW_026736731.1, from coordinate 46,717 downwards.
TAGGAAACTGACAAGAACAGTAGCTTCTCTTCAGTCCAATACACTGTACTTGCTGGGAACAGACGCGAGTGCTATTTGTACTGTGTATGGCAATGGGAGCGCAATAGTGACTCTTCTTAGCAGAAAACAACTCTTGCTCGTAGGACCAGAAACTGCATGGGATTCAACTCCGTTTAGGACTGGGAAACAAACCCTAGCTCGCCTTACAAGAAACACACTCTGCTTTTGAGAAAAGAGCACTCTTCTGCTCCCCTGTGTTTCCTATAGGGCCAGAACAGTGAGCTTGCTCACAACAAAAGAACTGTGCTTCCTACACACACGGGCCATATCTAGTTCAACTCTGCTTAGGAAACTGACAAGAACAGTAGCTTCTCTTCAGTCCAATACACTGTACTTGCTGGGAACAGACGCGAGTGCTTTTTGCACTGTGTATGGCAATGGGAGCGCAATAGTGACTCTTCTTAGCAGAAAACAACTCTTGCTCGTAGGACCAGAAACTGCATGGGATTCAACTCCGTTTAGGACTGGGAAACAAACCCTAGCTCGCCTTACAAGAAACACACTCTGCTTTTGAGAAAAGAGCACTCTTCTGCTCCCCTGTGTTTCCTATAGGGCCAGAACAGTGAGCTTGCTCACAACAAAAGAACTGTGCTTCCTACACACACGGGCCATATCTAGTTCAACTCTGCTTAGGAAACTGACAAGAACAGTAGCTTCTCTTCAGTCCAATACACTGTACTTGCTGGGAACAGACGCGAGTGCTATTTGCACTGTGTATGGCAATGGGAGCGCAATAGTGACTCTTCTTAGCAGAAAACAACTCTTGCTCGTAGGACCAGAAACTGCATGGGATTCAACTCCGTTTAGGACTGGGAAACAAACCCTAGCTCGCCTTACAAGAAACACACTCTGCTTTTGAGAAAAGAGCACTCTTCTGCTCCCCTGTGTTTCCTATAGGGCCAGAACAGTGAGCTTGCTCACAACAAAAGAACTGTGCTTCCTACACACACGGGCCATATCTAGTTCAACTCTGCTTAGGAAACTGACAAGAACAGTAGCTTCTCTTCAGTCCAATACACTGTACTTGCTGGGAACAGACGCGAGTGCTATAAACAACTCTTGCTCGTAGGACCAGAAACTGCATGGGATTCAACTCCGTTTAGGACTGGGAAACAAACCCTAGCTCGCCTTACAAGAAACACACTCTGCTTTTGAGAAAAGAGCACTCTTCTGCTCCCCTGTGTTTCCTATAGGGCCAGAACAGTGAGCTTGCTCACAACAAAAGAACTGTGCTTCCTACACACACGGGCCATATCTAGTTCAACTCTGCTTAGGAAACTGACAAGAACAGTAGCTTCTCTTCAGGCTAATACACTGTACTTGCTGGGAACAGACGCGAGTGCTATTTGCACTGTGTATGGCAATGGGAGCGCAATAGTGACTCTTCTTAGCAGAAAACAACTCTTGCTCGTAGGACCAGAAACTGCATGGGATTCAACTCCGTTTAGGACTGGGAAACAAACCCTAGCTCGCCTTACAAGAAACACACTCTGCTTTTGAGAAAGGAGCACTCTTCTGCTCCCCTGTGTTTCCTATAGGGCCAGAACAGTGAGCTTGCTCACAACAAAAGAACTGTGCTTCCTACACACACGGGCCATATCTAGTTCAATTCTGCTTAGGAAACTGACAAGAACAGTAGCTTCTCTTCAGTCCAATACACTGTACTTGCTGGGAACAGACGCGAGTGCTATTTGCACTGTGTATGGCAATGGGAGCGCAATAGTGACTCTTCTTAGCAGAAAACAACTCTTGCTCGTAGGACCAGAAACTGCATGGGATTCAACTCCGTTTAGGACTGGGAAACAAACCCTAGCTCGCCTTACAAGAAACACACTCTGCTTTTGAGAAAAGAGCACTCTTCTGCTCCCCTGTGTTTCCTATAGGGCCAGAACAGTGAGCTTGCTCACAACAAAAGAACTGTGCTTCCTACACACACGGGCCATATCTAGTTCAACTCTGCTTAGGAAACTGACAAGAACAGTAGCTTCTCTTCAGTCCAATACACTGTACTTGCTGGGAACAGACGCGAGTGCTATTTGCACTGTGTATGGCAATGGGAGCGCAATAGTGACTCTTCTTAGCAGAAAACAACTCTTGCTCGTAGGACCAGAAACTGCATGGGATTCAACTCCGTTTAGGACTGGGAAACAAACCCTAGCTCGCCTTACAAGAAACACACTCTGCTTTTGAGAAAAGAGCACTCTTCTGCTCCCCTGTGTTTCCTATAGGGCCAGAACAGTGAGCTTGCTCACAACAAAAGAACTGTGCTTCCTACACACACGGGCCATATCTAGTTCAACTCTGCTTAGGAAACTGACAAGAACAGTAGCTTCTCTTCAGTCCAATACACTGTACTTGCTGGGAACAGACGCGAGTGCTATTTGCACTGTGTATGGCAATGGGAGCGCAATAGTGACTCTTCTTAGCAGAAAACAACTCTTGCTCGTAGGACCAGAAACTGCATGGGATTCAACTCCGTTTAGGACTGGGAAACAAACCCTAGCTCGCCTTACAAGAAACACACTCTGCTTTTGAGAAAAGAGCACTCTTCTGCTCCCCTGTGTTTCCTATAGGGCCAGAACAGTGAGCTTGCTCACAACAAAAGAACTGTGCTTCCTACACACACGGGCCATATCTAGTTCAACTCTGCTTAGGAAACTGACAAGAACAGTAGCTTCTCTTCAGTCCAATACACTGTACTTGCTGGGAACAGACGCGAGTGCTATTTGCACTGTGTATGGCAATGGGAGCGCAATAGTGACTCTTCTTAGCAGAAAACAACTCTTGCTCGTAGGACCAGAAACTGCATGGGATTCAACTCCGTTTAGGACTGGGAAACAAACCCTAGCTCGCCTTACAAGAAACACACTCTGCTTTTGAGAAAGGAGCACTCTTCTGCTCCCCTGTTTCCTATAGGGCCAGAACAGTGAGCTTGCTCAGAACAAAAGAACTGTGCTTCCTACACACACGGGCCATATCTAGTTCAACTCTGCTTAGGAAACTGACAAGAACAGTAGCTTCTCTTCAGTCCAATACACTGTACTTGCTGGGAACAGACGCGAGTGCTATTTGCACTGTGTATGGCAATGGGAGCGCAATAGTGACTCTTCTTAGCAGAAAACAACTCTTGCTCGTAGGACCAGAAACTGCATGGGATTCAACTCCGTTTAGGACTGGGAAACAAACCCTAGCTCGCCTTACAAGAAACACACTCTGCTTTTGAGAAAAGAGCACTCTTCTGCTCCCCTGTGTTTCCTATAGGGCCAGAACAGTGAGCTTGCTCACAACAAAAGAACTGTGCTTCCTACACACACGGGCCATATCTAGTTCAACTCTGCTTAGGAAACTGACAAGAACAGTAGCTTCTCTTCAGTCCAATACACTGTACTTGCTGGGAACAGACGCGAGTGCTATAAATAACTCTTGCTCGTAGGACCAGAAACTGCATGGGATTCAACTCCGTTTAGGACTGGGAAACAAACCCTAGCTCGCCTTACAAGAAACACACTCTGCTTTTGAGAAAAGAGCACTCTTCTGCTCCCCTGTGTTTCCTATAGGGCCAGAACAGTGAGCTTGCTCAGAACAAAAGAACTGTGCTTCCTACACACACGGGCCATATCTAGTTCAACTCTGCTTAGGAAACTGACAAGAACAGTAGCTTCTCTTCAGTCCAATACACTGTACTTGCTGGGAACAGACGCGAGTGCTATTTGCACTGTGTATGGCAATGGGAGCGCAATAGTGACTCTTCTTAGCAGAAAACAACTCTTGCTCGTAGGACCAGACTGCATGGGATTCAACTCCGTTTAGGACTGGGAAACAAACCCTAGCTCGCCTTACAAGAAACACACTCTGCTTTTGAGAAAGGAGCACTCTTCTGCTCCCCTGTGTTTCCTATAGGGCCAGAACAGTGAGCTTGCTCACAACAAAAGAACTGTGCTTCCTACACACACGGGCCATATCTAGTTCAACTCTGCTTAGGAAACTGACAAGAACAGTAGCTTCTCTTCAGTCCAATACACTGTACTTGCTGGGAACAGACGCGAGTGCTATAAACAACTCTTGCTCGTAGGACCAGAAACTGCATGGGATTCAACTCCGTTTAGGACTGGGAAACAAACCCTAGCTCGCCTTACAAGAAACACACTCTGCTTTTGAGAAAAGAGCACTCTTCTGCTCCCCTGTGTTTCCTATAGGGCCAGAACAGTGAGCTTGCTCAGAAAAAAAGAACTGTGCTTCCTACACACACGGGCCATATCTAGTTCAACTCTGCTTAGGAAACTGACAAGAACAGTAGCTTCTCTTCAGTCCAATACACTGTACTTGCTGGGAACAGACGCGAGTGCTATTTGCACTGTGTATGGCAATGGGAGCGCAATAATGACTCTTCTTAGCAGAAAACAACTCTTGCTCGTAGGACCAGAAACTGCATGGGATTCAACTCCGTTTAGGACTGGGAAACAAACCCTAGCTCGCCTTACAAGAAACACACTCTGCTTTTGAGAAAGGAGCACTCTTCTGCTCCCCTGTGTTTCCTATAGGGCCAGAACAGTGAGCTTGCTCACAACAAAAGAACTGTGCTTCCTACACACACGGGCCATATCTAGTTCAACTCTGCTTAGGAAACTGACAAGAACAGTAGCTTCTCTTCAGTCCAATACACTGTACTTGCTGGGAACAGACGCGAGTGCTATTTGCACTGTGTATGGCAATGGGAGCGCAATAGTGACTCTTCTTAGCAGAAAACAACTCTTGCTCGTAGGACCAGAAACTGCATGGGATTCAACTCCGTTTAGGACTGGGAAACAAACCCTAGCTCGCCTTACAAGAAACACACTCTGCTTTTGAGAAAAGAGCACTCTTCTGCTCCCCTGTGTTTCCTATAGGGCCAGAACAGTGAGCTTGCTCACAACAAAAGAACTGTGCTTCCTACACACACGGGCCATATCTAGTTCAACTCTGCTTAGGAAACTGACAAGAACAGAAGCTTCTCTTCAGTCCAATACACTGTACTTGCTGGGAACAGACGCGAGTGCTATTTGCACTGTGTATGGCAATGGGAGCGCAATAGTGACTCTTCTTAGCAGAAAACAACTCTTGCTCGTAGGACCAGAAACTGCATGGGATTCAACTCCGTTTAGGACTGGGAAACAAACCCTAGCTCGCCTTACAAGAAACACACTCTGCTTTTGAGAAAGGAGCACTCTTCTGCTCCCCTGTGTTTCCTATAGGGCCAGAACAGTGAGCTTGCTCAGAACAAAAGAACTGTGCTTCCTACACACACGGGCCATATCTAGTTCAACTCTGCTTAGGAAACTGACAAGAACAGTAGCTTCTCTTCAGTCCAATACACTGTACTTGCTGGGAACAGACGCGAGTGCTATTTGCACTGTGTATGGCAATGGGAGCGCAATAGTGACTCTTCTTAGCAGAAAACAACTCTTGCTCGTAGGACCAGAAACTGCATGGGATTCAACTCCGTTTAGGACTGGGAAACAAACCCTAGCTCGCCTTACAAGAAACACACTCTGCTTTTGAGAAAGGAGCACTCTTCTGCTCCCCTGTGTTTCCTATAGGGCCAGAACAGTGAGCTTGCTCACAACAAAAGAACTGTGCTTCCTACACACACGGGCCATATCTAGTTCAACTCTGCTTAGGAAACTGACAAGAACAGTAGCTTCTCTTCAGTCCAATACACTGTACTTGCTGGGAACAGACGCGAGTGCTATTTGCACTGTGTATGGCAATGGGAGCGCAATAGTGACTCTTCTTAGCAGAAAACAACTCTTGCTCGTAGGACCAGAAACTGCATGGGATTCAACTCCGTTTAGGACTGGGAAACAAACCCTAGCTCGCCTTACAAGAAACACACTCTGCTTTTGAGAAAAGAGCACTCTTCTGCTCCCCTGTGTTTCCTATAGGGCCAGAACAGTGAGCTTGCTCACAACAAAAGAACTGTGCTTCCTACACACACGGGCCATATCTAGTTCAACTCTGCTTAGGAAACTGACAAGAACAGTAGCTTCTCTTCAGTCCAATACACTGTACTTGCTGGGAACAGACGCGAGTGCTATTTGCACTGTGTATGGCAATGGGAGCGCAATAGTGACTCTTCTTAGCAGAAAACAACTCTTGCTCGTAGGACCAGAAACTGCATGGGATTCAACTCCGTTTAGGACTGGGAAACAAACCCTAGCTCGGCTTACAAGAAACACACTCTGCTTTTGAGAAAAGAGCACTCTTCTGCTCCCCTGTGTTTCCTATAGGGCCAGAACAGTGAGCTTGCTCAGAACAAAAGAACTGTGCTTCCTACACACACGGGCCATATCTAGTTCAACTCTGCTTAGGAAACTGACAAGAACAGTAGCTTCTCTTCAGTCCAATACACTGTACTTGCTGGGAACAGACGCGAGTGCTATTTGCACTGTGTATGGCAATGGGAGCGCAATAGTGACTCTTCTTAGCAGAAAACAACTCTTGCTCGTAGGACCAGAAACTGCATGGGATTCAACTCCGTTTAGGACTGGGAAACAAACCCTAGCTCGCCTTACAAGAAACACACTCTGCTTTTGAGAAAAGAGCACTCTTCTGCTCCCCTGTGTTTCCTATAGGGTCAGAACAGTGAGCTTGCTCACAACAAAAGAACTGTGCTTCCTACACACACGGGCCATATCTAGTTCAATTCTGCTTAGGAAACTGACAAGAACAGTAGCTTCCCTTCAGTCCAATACACTGTACTTGCTGGGAACAGACGCGAGTGCTATTTGCACTGTGTATGGCAATGGGAGCGCAATAGTGACTCTTCTTAGCAGAAAACAACTCTTGCTCGTAGGACCAGAAACTGCATGGGATTCAACTCCGTTTAGGACTGGGAAACAAACCCTAGCTCGCCTTACAAGAAACACACTCTGCTTTTGAGAAAAGAGCACTCTTCTGCTCCCCTGTGTTTCCTATAGGGCCAGAACAGTGAGCTTGTTCACAACAAAGGAACTGTGCTTCCTACACACACGGGCCATATCTAGTTCAACTCTGCTTAGGAAACTGACAAGAACAGTAGCTTCTCTTCAGTCCAATACACTGTACTTGCTGGGAACAGACGCGAGTGCTATTTGCACTGTGTATGGCAATGGGAGCGCAATAGTGACTCTTCTTAGCAGAAAACAACTCTTGCTCGTAGGACCAGAAACTGCATGGGATTCAACTCCGTTTAGGACTGGGAAACAAACCCTAGCTCGCCTTACAAGAAACACACTCTGCTTTTGAGAAAAGAGCACTCTTCTGCTCCCCTGTGTTTCCTATAGGGCCAGAACAGTGAGCTTGCTCACAACAAAAGAACTGTGCTTCCTACACACACGGGCCATATCTAGTTCAACTCTGCTTAGGAAACTGACAAGAACAGTAGCTTCTCTTCAGTCCAATACACTGTACTTGCTGGGAACAGACGCGAGTGCTTTTTGCACTGTGTATGGCAATGGGAGCGCAATAGTGACTCTTCTTAGCAGAAAACAACTCTTGCTCGTAGGACCAGAAACTGCATGGGATTCAACTCCGTTTAGGACTGGGAAACAAACCCTAGCTCGCCTTACAAGAAACACACTCTGCTTTTGAGAAAAGAGCACTCTTCTGCTCCCCTGTGTTTCCTATAGGGCCAGAACAGTGAGCTTGCTCACAACAAAAGAACTGTGCTTCCTACACACACGGGCCATATCTAGTTCAACTCTGCTTAGGAAACTGACAAGAACAGTAGCTTCTCTTCAGTCCAATACACTGTACTTGCTGGGAACAGACGCGAGTGCTATTTGCACTGTGTATGGCAATGGGAGCGCAATAGTGACTCTTCTTAGCAGAAAACAACTCTTGCTCGTAGGACCAGAAACTGCATGGGATTCAACTCCGTTTAGGACTGGGAAACAAACCCTAGCTCGCCTTACAAGAAACACACTCTGCTTTTGAGAAAAGAGCACTCTTCTGCTCCCCTGTGTTTCCTATAGGGCCAGAACAGTGAGCTTGCTCACAACAAAAGAACTGTGCTTCCTACACACACGGGCCATATCTAGTTCAACTCTGCTTAGGAAACTGACAAGAACAGTAGCTTCTCTTCAGTCCAATACACTGTCTTTGCTGGGAACAGACGCGAGTGCTATAAACAACTCTTGCTCGTAGGACCAGAAACTGCATGGGATTCAACTCCGTTTAGGACTGGGAAACAAACCCTAGCTCGCCTTACAAGAAACACACTCTGCTTTTGAGAAAAGAGCACTCTTCTGCTCCCCTGTGTTTCCTATAGGGCCAGAACAGTGAGCTTGCTCAGAACAAAAGAACTGTGCTTCCTACACACACGGGCCATATCTAGTTCAACTCTGCTTAGGAAACTGACAAGAACAGTAGCTTCTCTTCAGTCCAATACACTGTACTTGCTGGGAACAGACGCGAGTGCTATTTGCACTGTGTATGGCAATGGGAGCGCAATAGTGACTCTTCTTAGCAGAAAACAACTCTTGCTCGTAGGACCAGAAACTGCATGGGATTCAACTCCGTTTAGGACTGGGAAACAAACCCTAGCTCGCCTTACAAGAAACACACTCTGCTTTTGAGAAAGGAGCACTCTTCTGCTCCCCTGTGTTTCCTATAGGGCCAGAACAGTGAGCTTGCTCACAACAAAAGAACTGTGCTTCCTACACACACGGGCCATATCTAGTTCAACTCTGCTTAGGAAACTGACAAGAACAGTAGCTTCTCTTCAGTCCAATACACTGTACTTGCTGGGAACAGACGCGAGTGCTATTTGCACTGTGTATGGCAATGGGAGCGCAATAGTGACTCTTCTTAGCAGAAAACAACTCTTGCTCGTAGGACCAGAAACTGCATGGGATTCAACTCCGTTTAGGACTGGGAAACAAACCCTAGCTCGCCTTACAAGAAACACACTCTGCTTTTGAGAAAGGAGCACTCTTCTGCTCCCCTGTGTTTCCTATAGGGCCAGAACAGTGAGCTTGCTCAGAACAAAAGAACTGTGCTTCCTACACACACGGGCCATATCTAGTTCAACTCTGCTTAGGAAACTGACAAGAACAGTAGCTTCTCTTCAGTCCAATACACTGTACTTGCTGGGAACAGACGCGAGTGCTATTTGCACTGTGTATGGCAATGGGAGCGCAATAGTGACTCTTCTTAGCAGAAAACAACTCTTGCTCGTAGGACCAGAAACTGCATGGGATTCAACTCCGTTTAGGACTGGGAAACAAACCCTAGCTCGCCTTACAAGAAACACACTCTGCTTTTGAGAAAAGAGCACTCTTCTGCTCCCCTGTGTTTCCTATAGGGCCAGAACAGTGAGCTTGCTCACAACAAAAGAACTGTGCTTCCTACACACACGGGCCATATCTAGTTCAACTCTGCTTAGGAAACTGACAAGAACAGTAGCTTCTCTTCAGTCCAATACACTGTACTTGCTGGGAACAGACGCGAGTGCTATTTGCACTGTGTATGGCAATGGGAGCGCAATAGTGACTCTTCTTAGCAGAAAACAACTCTTGCTCGTAGGACCAGAAACTGCATGGGATTCAACTCCGTTTAGGACTGGGAAACAAACCCTAGCTCGCCTTACAAGAAACACACTCTGCTTTTGAGAAAGGAGCACTCTTCTGCTCCCCTGTGTTTCCTATAGGGCCAGAACAGTGAGCTTGCTCACAACAAAAGAACTGTGCTTCCTACACACACGGGCCATATCTAGTTCAACTCTGCTTAGGAAACTGACAAGAACAGTAGCTTCTCTTCAGTCCAATACACTGTACTTGCTGGGAACAGACGCGAGTGCTATTTGCACTGTGTATGGCAATGGGAGCGCAATAGTGACTCTTCTTAGCAGAAAACAACTCTTGCTCGTAGGACCAGAAACTGCATGGGATTCAACTCCGTTTAGGACTGGGAAACAAACCCTAGCTCGCCTTACAAGAAACACACTCTGCTTTTGAGAAAAGAGCACTCTTCTGCTCCCCTGTGTTTCCTATAGGGCCAGAACAGTGAGCTTGCTCACAACAAAAGAACTGTGCTTCCTACACACACGGGCCATATCTAGTTCAACTCTGCTTAGGAAACTGACAAGAACAGTAGCTTCTCTTCAGTCCAATACACTGTACTTGCTGGGAACAGACGCGAGTGCTATTTGCACTGTGTATGGCAATGGGAGCGCAATAGTGACTCTTCTTAGCAGAAAACAACTCTTGCTCGTAGGACCAGAAACTGCATGGGATTCAACTCCGTTTAGGACTGGGAAACAAACCCTAGCTCGCCTTACAAGAAACACACTCTGCTTTTGAGAAAAGAGCACTCTTCTGCTCCCCTGTGTTTCCTATAGGGCCAGAACAGTGAGCTTGCTCAGAACAAAAGAACTGTGCTTCCTACACACACGGGCCATATCTAGTTCAACTCTGCTTAGGAAACTGACAAGAACAGTAGCTTCTCTTCAGTCCAATACACTGTACTTGCTGGGAACAGACGCGAGTGCTATTTGCACTGTGTATGGCAATGGGAGCGCAATAGTGACTCTTCTTAGCAGAAAACAACTCTTGCTCGTAGGACCAGAAACTGCATGGGATTCAACTCCGTTTAGGACTGGGAAACAAACCCTAGCTCGCCTTACAAGAAACACACTCTGCTTTTGAGAAAAGAGCACTCTTCTGCTCCCCTGTGTTTCCTATAGGGCCAGAACAGTGAGCTTGTTCACAACAAAGGAACTGTGCTTCCTACACACACGGGCCATATCTAGTTCAACTCTGCTTAGGAAACTGACAAGAACAGTAGCTTCTCTTCAGTCCAATACACTGTACTTGCTGGGAACAGACGCGAGTGCTATTTGCACTGTGTATGGCAATGGGAGCGCAATAGTGACTCTTCTTAGCAGAAAACAACTCTTGCTCGTAGGACCAGAAACTGCATGGGATTCAACTCCGTTTAGGACTGGGAAACAAACCCTAGCTCGCCTTACAAGAAACACACTCTGCTTTTGAGAAAAGAGCACTCTTCTGCTCCCCTGTGTTTCCTATAGGGCCAGAACAGTGAGCTTGCTCACAACAAAAGAACTGTGCTTCCTACACACACGGGCCATATCTAGTTCAACTCTGCTTAGGAAACTGACAAGAACAGTAGCTTCTCTTCAGTCCAATACACTGTACTTGCTGGGAACAGACGCGAGTGCTTTTTGCACTGTGTATGGCAATGGGAGCGCAATAGTGACTCTTCTTAGCAGAAAACAACTCTTGCTCGTAGGACCAGAAACTGCATGGGATTCAACTCCGTTTAGGACTGGGAAACAAACCCTAGCTCGCCTTACAAGAAACACACTCTGCTTTTGAGAAAAGAGCACTCTTCTGCTCCCCTGTGTTTCCTATAGGGCCAGAACAGTGAGCTTGCTCACAACAAAAGAACTGTGCTTCCTACACACACGGGCCATATCTAGTTCAACTCTGCTTAGGAAACTGACAAGAACAGTAGCTTCTCTTCAGTCCAATACACTGTACTTGCTGGGAACAGACGCGAGTGCTATTTGCACTGTGTATGGCAATGGGAGCGCAATAGTGACTCTTCTTAGCAGAAAACAACTCTTGCTCGTAGGACCAGAAACTGCATGGGATTCAACTCCGTTTAGGACTGGGAAACAAACCCTAGCTCGCCTTACAAGAAACACACTCTGCTTTTGAGAAAAGAGCACTCTTCTGCTCCCCTGTGTTTCCTATAGGGCCAGAACAGTGAGCTTGCTCACAACAAAAGAACTGTGCTTCCTACACACACGGGCCATATCTAGTTCAACTCTGCTTAGGAAACTGACAAGAACAGTAGCTTCTCTTCAGTCCAATACACTGTACTTGCTGGGAACAGACGCGAGTGCTATAAACAACTCTTGCTCGTAGGACCAGAAACTGCATGGGATTCAACTCCGTTTAGGACTGGGAAACAAACCCTAGCTCGCCTTACAAGAAACACACTCTGCTTTTGAGAAAAGAGCACTCTTCTGCTCCCCTGTGTTTCCTATAGGGCCAGAACAGTGAGCTTGCTCAGAACAAAAGAACTGTGCTTCCTACACACACGGGCCATATCTAGTTCAACTCTGCTTAGGAAACTGACAAGAACAGTAGCTTCTCTTCAGTCCAATACACTGTACTTGCTGGGAACAGACGCGAGTGCTATTTGCACTGTGTATGGCAATGGGAGCGCAATAGTGACTCTTCTTAGCAGAAAACAACTCTTGCTCGTAGGACCAGAAACTGCATGGGATTCAACTCCGTTTAGGACTGGGAAACAAACCCTAGCTCGCCTTACAAGAAACACACTCTGCTTTTGAGAAAGGAGCACTCTTCTGCTCCCCTGTGTTTCCTATAGGGCCAGAACAGTGAGCTTGCTCACAACAAAAGAACTGTGCTTCCTACACACACGGGCCATATCTAGTTCAACTCTGCTTAGGAAACTGACAAGAATAGTAGCTTCTCTTCAGTCCAATACACTGTACTTGCTGGGAACAGACGCGAGTGCTATTTGCACTGTGTATGGCAATGGGAGCGCAATAGTGACTCTTCTTAGCAGAAAACAACTCTTGCTCGTAGGACCAGAAACTGCATGGGATTCAACTCCGTTTAGGACTGGGAAACAAACCCTAGCTCGCCTTACAAGAAACACACTCTGCTTTTGAGAAAGGAGCACTCTTCTGCTCCCCTGTGTTTCCTATAGGGCCAGAACAGTGAGCTTGCTCACAACAAAAGAACTGTGCTTCCTACACACACGGGCCATATCTAGTTCAACTCTGCTTAGGAAACTGACAAGAACAGTAGCTTCTCTTCAGTCCAATACACTGTACTTGCTGGGAACAGACGCGAGTGCTATTTGCACTGTGTATGGCAATGGGAGCGCAATAGTGACTCTTCTTAGCAGAAAACAACTCTTGCTCGTAGGACCAGAAACTGCATGGGATTCAACTCCGTTTAGGACTGGGAAACAAACCCTAGCTCGCCTTACAAGAAACACACTCTGCTTTTGAGAAAAGAGCACTCTTCTGCTCCCCTGTGTTTCCTATAGGGCCAGAACAGTGAGCTTGCTCACAACAAAAGAACTGTGCTTCCTACACACACGGGCCATATCTAGTTCAACTCTGCTTAGGAAACTGACAAGAACAGTAGCTTCTCTTCAGTCCAATACACTGTACTTGCTGGGAACAGACGCGAGTGCTATTTGCACTGTGTATGGCAATGGGAGCGCAATAGTGACTCTTCTTAGCAGAAAACAACTCTTGCTCGTAGGACCAGAAACTGCATGGGATTCAACTCCGTTTAGGACTGGGAAACAAACCCTAGCTCGCCTTACAAGAAACACACTCTGCTTTTGAGAAAAGAGCACTCTTCTGCTCCCCTGTGTTTCCTATAGGGCCAGAACAGTGAGCTTGCTCACAACAAAAGAACTGTGCTTCCTACACACACGGGCCATATCTAGTTCAACTCTGCTTAGGAAACTGACAAGAACAGTAGCTTCTCTTCAGTCCAATACACTGTACTTGCTGGGAACAGACGCGAGTGCTATTTGCACTGTGTATGGCAATGGGAGCGCAATAGTGACTCTTCTTAGCAGAAAACAACTCTTGCTCGTAGGACCAGAAACTGCATGGGATTCAACTCCGTTTAGGACTGGGAAACAAACCCTAGCTCGCCTTACAAGAAACACACTCTGCTTTTGAGAAAAGAGCACTCTTCTGCTCCCCTGTGTTTCCTATAGGGCCAGAACAGTGAGCTTGCTCACAACAAAAGAACTGTGCTTCCTACACACACGGGCCATATCTAGTTCAACTCTGCTTAGGAAACTGACAAGAACAGTAGCTTCTCTTCAGTCCAATACACTGTACTTGCTGGGAACAGACGCGAGTGCTATTTGCACTGTGTATGGCAATGGGAGCGCAATAGTGACTCTTCTTAGCAGAAAACAACTCTTGCTCGTAGGACCAGAAAGTGCATGGGATTCAACTCCGTTTAGGACTGGGAAACAAACCCTAGCTCGCCTTACAAGAAACACACTCTGCTTTTGAGAAAGGAGCACTCTTCTGCTCCCCTGTGTTTCCTATAGGGCCAGAACAGTGAGCTTGCTCAGAACAAAAGAACTGTGCTTCCTACACACACGGGCCATATCTAGTTCAACTCTGCTTAGGAAACTGACAAGAACAGTAGCTTCTCTTCAGTCCAATACACTGTACTTGCTGGGAACAGACGCGAGTGCTATTTGCACTGTGTATGGCAATGGGAGCGCAATAGTGACTCTTCTTAGCAGAAAACAACTCTTGCTCGTAGGACCAGAAACTGCATGGGATTCAACTCCGTTTAGGACTGGGAAACAAACCCTAGCTCGCCTTACAAGAAACACACTCTGCTTTTGAGAAAGGAGCACTCTTCTGCTCCCCTGTGTTTCCTATAGGGCCAGAACAGTGAGCTTGCTCACAACAAAAGAACTGTGCTTCCTACACACACGGGCCATATCTAGTTCAACTCTGCTTAGGAAACTGACAAGAACAGTAGCTTCTCTTCAGTCCAATACACTGTACTTGCTGGGAACAGACGCGAGTGCTATTTGCACTGTGTATGGCAATGGGAGCGCAATAGTGACTCTTCTTAGCAGAAAACAACTCTTGCTCGTAGGACCAGAAACTGCATGGGATTCAACTCCGTTTAGGACTGGGAAACAAACCCTAGCTCGCCTTACAAGAAACACACTCTGCTTTTGAGAAAAGAGCACTCTTCTGCTCCCCTGTGTTTCCTATAGGGCCAGAACAGTGAGCTTGCTCACAACAAAAGAACTGTGCTTCCTACACACACGGGCCATATCTAGTTCAACTCTGCTTAGGAAACTGACAAGAACAGTAGCTTCTCTTCAGTCCAATACACTGTACTTGCTGGGAACAGACGCGAGTGCTATTTGCACTGTGTATGGCAATGGGAGCGCAATAGTGACTCTTCTTAGCAGAAAACAACTCTTGCTCGTAGGACCAGAAACTGCATGGGATTCAACTCCGTTTAGGACTGGGAAACAAACCCTAGCTCGCCTTACAAGAAACACACTCTGCTTTTGAGAAAAGAGCACTCTTCTGCTCCCCTGTGTTTCCTATAGGGCCAGAACAGTGAGCTTGCTCAGAACAAAAGAACTGTGCTTCCTACACACACGGGCCATATCTAGTTCAACTCTGCTTAGGAAACTGACAAGAACAGTAGCTTCTCTTCAGTCCAATACACTGTACTTGCTGGGAACAGACGCGAGTGCTATTTGCACTGTGTATGGCAATGGGAGCGCAATAGTGACTCTTCTTAGCAGAAAACAACTCTTGCTCGTAGGACCAGAAACTGCATGGGATTCAACTCCGTTTAGGACTGGGAAACAAACCCTAGCTCGCCTTACAAGAAACACACTCTGCTTTTGAGAAAAGAGCACTCTTCTGCTCCCCTGTGTTTCCTATAGGGTCAGAACAGTGAGCTTGCTCACAACAAAAGAACTGTGCTTCCTACACACACGGGCCATATCTAGTTCAATTCTGCTTAGGAAACTGACAAGAACAGTAGCTTCCCTTCAGTCCAATACACTGTACTTGCTGGGAACAGACGCGAGTGCTATTTGCACTGTGTATGGCAATGGGAGCGCAATAGTGACTCTTCTTAGCAGAAAACAACTCTTGCTCGTAGGACCAGAAACTGCATGGGATTCAACTCCGTTTAGGACTGGGAAACAAACCCTAGCTCGCCTTACAAGAAACACACTCTGCTTTTGAGAAAAGAGCACTCTTCTGCTCCCCTGTGTTTCCTATAGGGCCAGAACAGTGAGCTTGTTCACAACAAAGGAACTGTGCTTCCTACACACACGGGCCATATCTAGTTCAACTCTGCTTAGGAAACTGACAAGAACAGTAGCTTCTCTTCAGTCCAATACACTGTACTTGCTGGGAACAGACGCGAGTGCTATTTGCACTGTGTATGGCAATGGGAGCGCAATAGTGACTCTTCTTAGCAGAAAACAACTCTTGCTCGTAGGACCAGAAACTGCATGGGATTCAACTCCGTTTAGGACTGGGAAACAAACCCTAGCTCGCCTTACAAGAAACACACTCTGCTTTTGAGAAAAGAGCACTCTTCTGCTCCCCTGTGTTTCCTATAGGGCCAGAACAGTGAGCTTGCTCACAACAAAAGAACTGTGCTTCCTACACACACGGGCCATATCTAGTTCAACTCTGCTTAGGAAACTGACAAGAACAGTAGCTTCTCTTCAGTCCAATACACTGTACTTGCTGGGAACAGACGCGAGTGCTTTTTGCACTGTGTATGGCAATGGGAGCGCAATAGTGACTCTTCTTAGCAGAAA
This sequence comes from Peromyscus eremicus, assembly GCF_949786415.1. NCBI lineage: Eukaryota > Metazoa > Chordata > Mammalia > Rodentia > Cricetidae > Peromyscus > Peromyscus eremicus. Next base: position 30,280 of record NW_026736731.1, on the reverse strand, counting down.
ACAACTCTTGCTCGTAGGACCAGAAACTGCATGGGATTCAACTCCGTTTAGGACTGGGAAACAAACCCTAGCTCGCCTTACAAGAAACACACTCTGCTTTTGAGAAAAGAGCACTCTTCTGCTCCCCTGTGTTTCCTATAGGGCCAGAACAGTGAGCTTGCTCACAACAAAAGAACTGTGCTTCCTACACACACGGGCCATATCTAGTTCAACTCTGCTTAGGAAACTGACAAGAACAGTAGCTTCTCTTCAGTCCAATACACTGTACTTGCTGGGAACAGACGCGAGTGCTATTTGCACTGTGTATGGCAATGGGAGCGCAATAGTGACTCTTCTTAGCAGAAAACAACTCTTGCTCGTAGGACCAGAAACTGCATGGGATTCAACTCCGTTTAGGACTGGGAAACAAACCCTAGCTCGCCTTACAAGAAACACACTCTGCTTTTGAGAAAAGAGCACTCTTCTGCTCCCCTGTGTTTCCTATAGGGCCAGAACAGTGAGCTTGCTCACAACAAAAGAACTGTGCTTCCTACACACACGGGCCATATCTAGTTCAACTCTGCTTAGGAAACTGACAAGAACAGTAGCTTCTCTTCAGTCCAATACACTGTACTTGCTGGGAACAGACGCCAGTGCTATAAACAACTCTTGCTCGTAGGACCAGAAACTGCATGGGATTCAACTCCGTTTAGGACTGGGAAACAAACCCTAGCTCGCCTTACAAGAAACACACTCTGCTTTTGAGAAAAGAGCACTCTTCTGCTCCCCTGTGTTTCCTATGGGGCCAGAACAGTGAGCTTGCTCAGAACAAAAGAACTGTGCTTCCTACACACACGGGCCATATCTAGTTCAACTCTGCTTAGGAAACTGACAAGAACAGTAGCTTCTCTTCAGTCCAATACACTGTACTTGCTGGGAACAGACGCGAGTGCTATTTGCACTGTGTATGGCAATGGGAGCGCAATAGTGACTCTTCTTAGCAGAAAACAACTCTTGCTCGTAGGACCAGAAACTGCATGGGATTCAACTCCGTTTAGGACTGGGAAACAAACCCTAGCTCGCCTTACAAGAAACACACTCTGCTTTTGAGAAAGGAGCACTCTTCTGCTCCCCTGTGTTTCCTATAGGGCCAGAACAGTGAGCTTGCTCACAACAAAAGAACTGTGCTTCCTACACACACGGGCCATATCTAGTTCAACTCTGCTTAGGAAACTGACAAGAACAGTAGCTTCTCTTCAGTCCAATACACTGTACTTGCTGGGAACAGACGCGAGTGCTATTTGCACTGTGTATGGCAATGGGAGCGCAATAGTGACTCTTCTTAGCAGAAAACAACTCTTGCTCGTAGGACCAGAAACTGCATGGGATTCAACTCCGTTTAGGACTGGGAAACAAACCCTAGCTCGCCTTACAAGAAACACACTCTGCTTTTGAGAAAGGAGCACTCTTCTGCTCCCCTGTGTTTCCTATAGGGCCAGAACAGTGAGCTTGCTCACAACAAAAGAACTGTGCTTCCTACACACACGGGCCATATCTAGTTCAACTCTGCTTAGGAAACTGACAAGAACAGTAGCTTCTCTTCAGTCCAATACACTGTACTTGCTGGGAACAGACGCGAGTGCTATTTGCACTGTGTATGGCAATGGGAGCGCAATAGTGACTCTTCTTAGCAGAAAACAACTCTTGCTCGTAGGACCAGAAACTGCATGGGATTCAACTCCGTTTAGGACTGGGAAACAAACCCTAGCTCGCCTTACAAGAAACACACTCTGCTTTTGAGAAAAGAGCACTCTTCTGCTCCCCTGTGTTTCCTATAGGGCCAGAACAGTGAGCTTGCTCACAACAAAAGAACTGTGCTTCCTACACACACGGGCCATATCTAGTTCAACTCTGCTTAGGAAACTGACAAGAACAGTAGCTTCTCTTCAGTCCAATACACTGTACTTGCTGGGAACAGACGCGAGTGCTATTTGCACTGTGTATGGCAATGGGAGCGCAATAGTGACTCTTCTTAGCAGAAAACAACTCTTGCTCGTAGGACCAGAAACTGCATGGGATTCAACTCCGTTTAGGACTGGGAAACAAACCCTAGCTCGCCTTACAAGAAACACACTCTGCTTTTGAGAAAGGAGCACTCTTCTGCTCCCCTGTGTTTCCTATAGGGCCAGAACAGTGAGCTTGCTCACAACAAAAGAACTGTGCTTCCTACACACACGGGCCATATCTAGTTCAACTCTGCTTAGGAAACTGACAAGAACAGTAGCTTCTCTTCAGTCCAATACACTGTACTTGCTGGGAACAGACGCGAGTGCTATTTGCACTGTGTATGGCAATGGGAGCGCAATAGTGACTCTTCTTAGCAGAAAACAACTCTTGCTCGTAGGACCAGAAACTGCATGGGATTCAACTCCGTTTAGGACTGGGAAACAAACCCTAGCTCGCCTTACAAGAAACACACTCTGCTTTTGAGAAAAGAGCACTCTTCTTCTCCCCTGTGTTTCCTATAGGGCCAGAACAGTGAGCTTGCTCACAACAAAAGAACTGTGCTTCCTACACACACGGGCCATATCTAGTTCAACTCTGCTTAGGAAACTGACAAGAACAGTAGCTTCTCTTCAGTCCAATACACTGTACTTGCTGGGAACAGACGCGAGTGCTATTTGCACTGTGTATGGCAATGGGAGCGCAATAGTGACTCTTCTTAGCAGAAAACAACTCTTGCTCGTAGGACCAGAAACTGCATGGGATTCAACTCCGTTTAGGACTGGGAAACAAACCCTAGCTCGCCTTACAAGAAACACACTCTGCTTTTGAGAAAAGAGCACTCTTCTGCTCCCCTGTGTTTCCTATAGGGCCAGAACAGTGAGCTTGCTCAGAACAAAAGAACTGTGCTTCCTACACACACGGGCCATATCTAGTTCAACTCTGCTTAGGAAACTGACAAGAACAGTAGCTTCTCTTCAGTCCAATACACTGTACTTGCTGGGAACAGACGCGAGTGCTATTTGCACTGTGTATGGCAATGGGAGCGCAATAGTGACTCTTCTTAGCAGAAAACAACTCTTGCTCGTAGGACCAGAAACTGCATGGGATTCAACTCCGTTTAGGACTGGGAAACAAACCCTAGCTCGCCTTACAAGAAACACACTCTGCTTTTGAGAAAAGAGCACTCTTCTGCTCCCCTGTGTTTCCTATAGGGCCAGAACAGTGAGCTTGTTCACAACAAAGGAACTGTGCTTCCTACACACACGGGCCATATCTAGTTCAACTCTGCTTAGGAAACTGACAAGAACAGTAGCTTCTCTTCAGTCCAATACACTGTACTTGCTGGGAACAGACGCGAGTGCTATTTGCACTGTGTATGGCAATGGGAGCGCAATAGTGACTCTTCTTAGCAGAAAACAACTCTTGCTCGTAGGACCAGAAACTGCATGGGATTCAACTCCGTTTAGGACTGGGAAACAAACCCTAGCTCGCCTTACAAGAAACACACTCTGCTTTTGAGAAAAGAGCACTCTTCTGCTCCCCTGTGTTTCCTATAGGGCCAGAACAGTGAGCTTGCTCACAACAAAAGAACTGTGCTTCCTACACACACGGGCCATATCTAGTTCAACTCTGCTTAGGAAACTGACAAGAACAGTAGCTTCTCTTCAGTCCAATACACTGTACTTGCTGGGAACAGACGCGAGTGCTTTTTGCACTGTGTATGGCAATGGGAGCGCAATAGTGACTCTTCTTAGCAGAAAACAACTCTTGCTCGTAGGACCAGAAACTGCATGGGATTCAACTCCGTTTAGGACTGGGAAACAAACCCTAGCTCGCCTTACAAGAAACACACTCTGCTTTTGAGAAAAGAGCACTCTTCTGCTCCCCTGTGTTTCCTATAGGGCCAGAACAGTGAGCTTGCTCACAACAAAAGAACTGTGCTTCCTACACACACGGGCCATATCTAGTTCAACTCTGCTTAGGAAACTGACAAGAACAGTAGCTTCTCTTCAGTCCAATACACTGTACTTGCTGGGAACAGACGCGAGTGCTATTTGCACTGTGTATGGCAATGGGAGCGCAATAGTGACTCATCTTAGCAGAAAACAACTCTTGCTCGTAGGACCAGAAACTGCATGGGATTCAACTCCGTTTAGGACTGGGAAACAAACCCTAGCTCGCCTTACAAGAAACACACTCTGCTTTTGAGAAAAGAGCACTCTTCTGCTCCCCTGTGTTTCCTATAGGGCCAGAACAGTGAGCTTGCTCACAACAAAAGAACTGTGCTTCCTACACACACGGGCCATATCTAGTTCAACTCTGCTTAGGAAACTGACAAGAACAGTAGCTTCTCTTCAGTCCAATACACTGTACTTGCTGGGAACAGACGCGAGTGCTATAAACAACTCTTGCTCGTAGGACCAGAAACTGCATGGGATTCAACTCCGTTTAGGACTGGGAAACAAACCCTAGCTCGCCTTACAAGAAACACACTCTGCTTTTGAGAAAAGAGCACTCTTCTGCTCCCCTGTGTTTCCTATAGGGCCAGAACAGTGAGCTTGCTCACAACAAAAGAACTGTGCTTCCTACACACACGGGCCATATCTAGTTCAACTCTGCTTAGGAAACTGACAAGAACAGTAGCTTCTCTTCAGTCCAATACACTGTACTTGCTGGGAACAGACGCGAGTGCTATTTGCACTGTGTATGGCAATGGGAGCGCAATAGTGACTCTTCTTAGCAGAAAACAACTCTTGCTCGTAGGACCAGAAACTGCATGGGATTCAACTCCGTTTAGGACTGGGAAACAAACCCTAGCTCGCCTTACAAGAAACACACTCTGCTTTTGAGAAAAGAGCACTCTTCTGCTCCCCTGTGTTTCCTATAGGGCCAGAACAGTGAGCTTGCTCACAACAAAAGAACTGTGCTTCCTACACACACGGGCCATATCTAGTTCAACTCTGCTTAGGAAACTGACAAGAACAGTAGCTTCTCTTCAGTCCAATACACTGTACTTGCTGGGAACAGACGCGAGTGCTTTTTGCACTGTGTATGGCAATGGGAGCGCAATAGTGACTCTTCTTAGCAGAAAACAACTCTTGCTCGTAGGACCAGAAACTGCATGGGATTCAACTCCGTTTAGGACTGGGAAACAAACCCTAGCTCGCCTTACAAGAAACACACTCTGCTTTTGAGAAAAGAGCACTCTTCTGCTCCCCTGTGTTTCCTATAGGGCCAGAACAGTGAGCTTGCTCACAACAAAAGAACTGTGCTTCCTACACACACGGGCCATATCTAGTTCAACTCTGCTTAGGAAACTGACAAGAACAGTAGCTTCTCTTCAGTCCAATACACTGTACTTGCTGGGAACAGACGCGAGTGCTATTTGCACTGTGTATGGCAATGGGAGCGCAATAGTGACTCTTCTTAGCAGAAAACAACTCTTGCTCGTAGGACCAGAAACTGCATGGGATTCAACTCCGTTTAGGACTGGGAAACAAACCCTAGCTCGCCTTACAAGAAACACACTCTGCTTTTGAGAAAGGAGCACTCTTCTGCTCCCCTGTGTTTCCTATAGGGCCAGAACAGTGAGCTTGCTCACAACAAAAGAACTGTGCTTCCTACACACACGGGCCATATCTAGTTCAACTCTGCTTAGGAAACTGACAAGAACAGTAGCTTCTCTTCAGTCCAATACACTGTACTTGCTGGGAACAGACGCGAGTGCTATTTGCACTGTGTATGGCAATGGGAGCGCAATAGTGACTCTTCTTAGCAGAAAACAACTCTTGCTCGTAGGACCAGAAACTGCATGGGATTCAACTCCGTTTAGGACTGGGAAACAAACCCTAGCTCGCCTTACAAGAAACACACTCTGCTTTTGAGAAAAGAGCACTCTTCTGCTCCCCTGTGTTTCCTATAGGGCCAGAACAGTGAGCTTGCTCACAACAAAAGAACTGTGCTTCCTACACACACGGGCCATATCTAGTTCAACTCTGCTTAGGAAACTGACAAGAACAGTAGCTTCTCTTCAGTCCAATACACTGTACTTGCTGGGAACAGACGCGAGTGCTATTTGCACTGTGTATGGCAATGGGAGCGCAATAGTGACTCTTCTTAGCAGAAAACAACTCTTGCTCGTAGGACCAGAAACTGCATGGGATTCAACTCCGTTTAGGACTGGGAAACAAACCCTAGCTCGCCTTACAAGAAACACACTCTGCTTTTGAGAAAGGAGCACTCTTCTGCTCCCCTGTGTTTCCTATAGGGCCAGAACAGTGAGCTTGCTCACAACAAAAGAACTGTGCTTCCTACACACACGGGCCATATCTAGTTCAACTCTGCTTAGGAAACTGACAAGAACAGTAGCTTCTCTTCAGTCCAATACACTGTAATTGCTGGGAACAGACGCGAGTGCTATTTGCACTGTGTATGGCAATGGGAGCGCAATAGTGACTCTTCTTAGCAGAAAACAACTCTTGCTCGTAGGACCAGAAACTGCATGGGATTCAACTCCGTTTAGGACTGGGAAACAAACCCTAGCTCGCCTTACAAGAAACACACTCTGCTTTTGAGAAAAGAGCACTCTTCTGCTCCCCTGTGTTTCCTATAGGGCCAGAACAGTGAGCTTGCTCACAACAAAAGAACTGTGCTTCCTACACACACGGGCCATATCTAGTTCAACTCTGCTTAGGAAACTGACAAGAACAGTAGCTTCTCTTCAGTCCAATACACTGTACTTGCTGGGAACAGACGCGAGTGCTATAAACAACTCTTGCTCGTAGGACCAGAAACTGCATGGGATTCAACTCCGTTTAGGACTGGGAAACAAACCCTAGCTCGCCTTACAAGAAACACACTCTGCTTTTGAGAAAAGAGCACTCTTCTGCTCCCCTGTGTTTCCTATAGGGCCAGAACAGTGAGCTTGCTCAGAACAAAAGAACTGTGCTTCCTACACACACGGGCCATATCTAGTTCAACTCTGCTTAGGAAACTGACAAGAACAGTAGCTTCTCTTCAGTCCAATACACTGTACTTGCTGGGAACAGACGCGAGTGCTATTTGCACTGTGTATGGCAATGGGAGCGCAATAGTGACTCTTCTTAGCAGAAAACAACTCTTGCTCGTAGGACCAGAAACTGCATGGGATTCAACTCCGTTTAGGACTGGGAAACAAACCCTAGCTCGCCTTACAAGAAACACACTCTGCTTTTGAGAAAGGAGCACTCTTCTGCTCCCCTGTGTTTCCTATAGGGCCAGAACAGTGAGCTTGCTCACAACAAAAGAACTGTGCTTCCTACACACACGGGCCATATCTAGTTCAACTCTGCTTAGGAAACTGACAAGAACAGTAGCTTCTCTTCAGTCCAATACACTGTACTTGCTGGGAACAGACGCGAGTGCTATTTGCACTGTGTATGGCAATGGGAGCGCAATAGTGACTCTTCTTAGCAGAAAACAACTCTTGCTCGTAGGACCAGAAACTGCATGGGATTCAACTCCGTTTAGGACTGGGAAACAAACCCTAGCTCGCCTTACAAGAAACACACTCTGCTTTTGAGAAAAGAGCACTCTTCTGCTCCCCTGTGTTTCCTATAGGGCCAGAACAGTGAGCTTGCTCACAACAAAAGAACTGTGCTTCCTACACACACGGGCCATATCTAGTTCAACTCTGCTTAGGAAACTGACAAGAACAGTAGCTTCTCTTCAGTCCAATACACTGTACTTGCTGGGAACAGACGCGAGTGCTATTTGCACTGTGTATGGCAATGGGAGCGCAATAGTGACTCTTCTTAGCAGAAAACAACTCTTGCTCGTAGGACCAGAAACTGCATGGGATTCAACTCCGTTTAGGACTGGGAAACAAACCCTAGCTCGCCTTACAAGAAACACACTCTGCTTTTGAGAAAGGAGCACTCTTCTGCTCCCCTGTGTTTCCTATAGGGCCAGAACAGTGAGCTTGCTCACAACAAAAGAACTGTGCTTCCTACACACACGGGCCATATCTAGTTCAACTCTGCTTAGGAAACTGACAAGAACAGTAGCTTCTCTTCAGTCCAATACACTGTACTTGCTGGGAACAGACGCGAGTGCTATTTGCACTGTGTATGGCAATGGGAGCGCAATAGTGACTCTTCTTAGCAGAAAACAACTCTTGCTCGTAGGACCAGAAACTGCATGGGATTCAACTCCGTTTAGGACTGGGAAACAAACCCTAGCTCGCCTTACAAGAAACACACTCTGCTTTTGAGAAAAGAGCACTCTTCTGCTCCCCTGTGTTTCCTATAGGGCCAGAACAGTGAGCTTGCTCACAACAAAAGAACTGTGCTTCCTACACACACGGGCCATATCTAGTTCAACTCTGCTTAGGAAACTGACAAGAACAGTAGCTTCTCTTCAGTCCAATACACTGTACTTGCTGGGAACAGACGCGAGTGCTATTTGCACTGTGTATGGCAATGGGAGCGCAATAGTGACTCTTCTTAGCAGAAAACAACTCTTGCTCGTAGGACCAGAAACTGCATGGGATTCAACTCCGTTTAGGACTGGGAAACAAACCCTAGCTCGCCTTACAAGAAACACACTCTGCTTTTGAGAAAGGAGCACTCTTCTGCTCCCCTGTGTTTCCTATAGGGCCAGAACAGTGAGCTTGCTCACAACAAAAGAACTGTGCTTCCTACACACACGGGCCATATCTAGTTCAACTCTGCTTAGGAAACTGACAAGAACAGTAGCTTCTCTTCAGTCCAATACACTGTACTTGCTGGGAACAGACGCGAGTGCTATTTGCACTGTGTATGGCAATGGGAGCGCAATAGTGACTCTTCTTAGCAGAAAACAACTCTTGCTCGTAGGACCAGAAACTGCATGGGATTCAACTCCGTTTAGGACTGGGAAACAAACCCTAGCTCGCCTTACAAGAAACACACTCTGCTTTTGAGAAAAGAGCACTCTTCTGCTCCCCTGTGTTTCCTATAGGGCCAGAACAGTGAGCTTGCTCACAACAAAAGAACTGTGCTTCCTACACACACGGGCCATATCTAGTTCAACTCTGCTTAGGAAACTGACAAGAACAGTAGCTTCTCTTCAGTCCAATACACTGTACTTGCTGGGAACAGACGCGAGTGCTATTTGCACTGTGTATGGCAATGGGAGCGCAATAGTGACTCTTCTTAGCAGAAAACAACTCTTGCTCGTAGGACCAGAAACTGCATGGGATTCAACTCCGTTTAGGACTGGGAAACAAACCCTAGCTCGCCTTACAAGAAACACACTCTGCTTTTGAGAAAAGAGCACTCTTCTGCTCCCCTGTGTTTCCTATAGGGCCAGAACAGTGAGCTTGCTCAGAACAAAAGAACTGTGCTTCCTACACACACGGGCCATATCTAGTTCAACTCTGCTTAGGAAACTGACAAGAACAGTAGCTTCTCTTCAGTCCAATACACTGTACTTGCTGGGAACAGACGCGAGTGCTATTTGCACTGTGTATGGCAATGGGAGCGCAATAGTGACTCTTCTTAGCAGAAAACAACTCTTGCTCGTAGGACCAGAAACTGCATGGGATTCAACTCCGTTTAGGACTGGGAAACAAACCCTAGCTCGCCTTACAAGAAACACACTCTGCTTTTGAGAAAAGAGCACTCTTCTGCTCCCCTGTGTTTCCTATAGGGCCAGAACAGTGAGCTTGTTCACAACAAAGGAACTGTGCTTCCTACACACACGGGCCATATCTAGTTCAACTCTGCTTAGGAAACTGACAAGAACAGTAGCTTCTCTTCAGTCCAATACACTGTACTTGCTGGGAACAGACGCGAGTGCTATTTGCACTGTGTATGGCAATGGGAGCACAATAGTGACTCTTCTTAGCAGAAAACAACTCTTGCTCGTAGGACCAGAAACTGCATGGGATTCAACTCCGTTTAGGACTGGGAAACAAACCCTAGCTCGCCTTACAAGAAACACACTCTGCTTTTGAGAAAAGAGCACTCTTCTGCTCCCCTGTGTTTCCTATAGGGCCAGAACAGTGAGCTTGCTCACAACAAAAGAACTGTGCTTCCTACACACACGGGCCATATCTAGTTCAACTCTGCTTAGGAAACTGACAAGAACAGTAGCTTCTCTTCAGTCCAATACACTGTACTTGCTGGGAACAGACGCGAGTGCTTTTTGCACTGTGTATGGCAATGGGAGCGCAATAGTGACTCTTCTTAGCAGAAAACAACTCTTGCTCGTAGGACCAGAAACTGCATGGGATTCAACTCCGTTTAGGACTGGGAAACAAACCCTAGCTCGCCTTACAAGAAACACACTCTGCTTTTGAGAAAAGAGCACTCTTCTGCTCCCCTGTGTTTCCTATAGGGCCAGAACAGTGAGCTTGCTCACAACAAAAGAACTGTGCTTCCTACACACACGGGCCATATCTAGTTCAACTCTGCTTAGGAAACTGACAAGAACAGTAGCTTCTCTTCAGTCCAATACACTGTACTTGCTGGGAACAGACGCGAGTGCTATTTGCACTGTGTATGGCAATGGGAGCGCAATAGTGACTCTTCTTAGCAGAAAACAACTCTTGCTCGTAGGACCAGAAACTGCATGGGATTCAACTCCGTTTAGGACTGGGAAACAAACCCTAGCTCGCCTTACAAGAAACACACTCTGCTTTTGAGAAAAGAGCACTCTTCTGCTCCCCTGTGTTTCCTATAGGGCCAGAACAGTGAGCTTGCTCACAACAAAAGAACTGTGCTTCCTACACACACGGGCCATATCTAGTTCAACTCTGCTTAGGAAACTGACAAGAACAGTAGCTTCTCTTCAGTCCAATACACTGTACTTGCTGGGAACAGACGCGAGTGCTATAAACAACTCTTGCTCGTAGGACCAGAAACTGCATGGGATTCAACTCCGTTTAGGACTGGGAAACAAACCCTAGCTCGCCTTACAAGAAACACACTCTGCTTTTGAGAAAAGAGCACTCTTCTGCTCCCCTGTGTTTCCTATAGGGCCAGAACAGTGAGCTTGCTCAGAACAAAAGAACTGTGCTTCCTACACACACGGGCCATATCTAGTTCAACTCTGCTTAGGAAACTGACAAGAACAGTAGCTTCTCTTCAGTCCAATACACTGTACTTGCTGGGAACAGACGCGAGTGCTATTTGCACTGTGTATGGCAATGGGAGCGCAATAGTGACTCTTCTTAGCAGAAAACAACTCTTGCTCGTAGGACCAGAAACTGCATGGGATTCAACTCCGTTTAGGACTGGGAAACAAACCCTAGCTCGCCTTACAAGAAACACACTCTGCTTTTGAGAAAGGAGCACTCTTCTGCTCCCCTGTGTTTCCTATAGGGCCAGAACAGTGAGCTTGCTCACAACAAAAGAACTGTGCTTCCTACACACACGGGCCATATCTAGTTCAACTCTGCTTAGGAAACTGACAAGAACAGTAGCTTCTCTTCAGTCAATACACTGTACTTGCTGGGAACAGACGCGAGTGCTATTTGCACTGTGTATGGCAATGGGAGCGCAATAGTGACTCTTCTTAGCAGAAAACAACTCTTGCTCGTAGGACCAGAAACTGCATGGGATTCAACTCCGTTTAGGACTGGGAAACAAACCCTAGCTCGCCTTACAAGAAACACACTCTGCTTTTGAGAAAGGAGCACTCTTCTGCTCCCCTGTGTTTCCTATAGGGCCAGAACAGTGAGCTTGCTCACAACAAAAGAACTGTGCTTCCTACACACACGGGCCATATCTAGTTCAACTCTGCTTAGGAAACTGACAAGAACAGTAGCTTCTCTTCAGTCCAATACACTGTACTTGCTGGGAACAGACGCGAGTGCTATTTGCACTGTGTATGGCAATGGGAGCGCAATAGTGACTCTTCTTAGCAGAAAACAACTCTTGCTCGTAGGACCAGAAACTGCATGGGATTCAACTCCGTTTAGGACTGGGAAACAAACCCTAGCTCGCCTTACAAGAAACACACTCTGCTTTTGAGAAAAGAGCACTCTTCTGCTCCCCTGTGTTTCCTATAGGGCCAGAACAGTGAGCTTGCTCACAACAAAAGAACTGTGCTTCCTACACACACGGGCCATATCTAGTTCAACTCTGCTTAGGAAACTGACAAGAACAGTAGCTTCTCTTCAGTCCAATACACTGTACTTGCTGGGAACAGACGCGAGTGCTATTTGCACTGTGTATGGCAATGGGAGCGCAATAGTGACTCTTCTTAGCAGAAAACAACTCTTGCTCGTAGGACCAGAAACTGCATGGGATTCAACTCCGTTTAGGACTGGGAAACAAACCCTAGCTCGCCTTACAAGAAACACACTCTGCTTTTGAGAAAGGAGCACTCTTCTGCTCCCCTGTGTTTCCTATAGGGCCAGAACAGTGAGCTTGCTCACAACAAAAGAACTGTGCTTCCTACACACACGGGCCATATCTAGTTCAACTCTGCTTAGGAAACTGACAAGAACAGTAGCTTCTCTTCAGTCCAATACACTGTACTTGCTGGGAACAGACGCGAGTGCTATTTGCACTGTGTATGGCAATGGGAGCGCAATAGTGACTCTTCTTAGCAGAAAACAACTCTTGCTCGTAGGACCAGAAACTGCATGGGATTCAACTCCGTTTAGGACTGGGAAACAAACCCTAGCTCGCCTTACAAGAAACACACTCTGCTTTTGAGAAAAGAGCACTCTTCTGCTCCCCTGTGTTTCCTATAGGGCCAGAACAGTGAGCTTGCTCACAACAAAAGAACTGTGCTTCCTACACACACGGGCCATATCTAGTTCAAACTCTGCTTAGGAAACTGACAAGAACAGTAGCTTCTCTTCAGTCCAATACACTGTACTTGCTGGGAACAGACGCGAGTGCTATTTGCACTGTGTATGGCAATGGGAGCGCATAGTGACTCTTCTTAGCAGAAAACAACTCTTGCTCGTAGGACCAGAAACTGCATGGGATTCAACTCCGTTTAGGACTGGGAAACAAACCCTAGCTCGCCTTACAAGAAACACACTCTGCTTTTGAGAAAAGAGCACTCTTCTGCTCCCCTGTGTTTCCTATAGGGCCAGAACAGTGAGCTTGCTCAGAACAAAAGAACTGTGCTTCCTACACACACGGGCCATATCTAGTTCAACTCTGCTTAGGAAACTGACAAGAACAGTAGCTTCTCTTCAGTCCAATACACTGTACTTGCTGGGAACAGACGCGAGTGCTATTTTGCACTGTGTATGGCAATGGGAGCGCAATAGTGACTCTTCTTAGCAGAAAACAACTCTTGCTCGTAGGACCAGAAACTGCATGGGATTCAACTCCGTTTAGGACTGGGAAACAAACCCTAGCTCGCCTTACAAGAAACACACTCTGCTTTTGAGAAAAGAGCACTCTTCTGCTCCCCTGTGTTTCCTATAGGGCCAGAACAGTGAGCTTGTTCACAACAAAGGAACTGTGCTTCCTACACACACGGGCCATATCTAGTTCAACTCTGCTTAGGAAACTGACAAGAACAGTAGCTTCTCTTCAGTCCAATACACTGTACTTGCTGGGAACAGACGCGAGTGCTATTTGCACTGTGTATGGCAATGGGAGCGCAATAGTGACTCTTCTTAGCAGAAAACAACTCTTGCTCGTAGGACCAGAAACTGCATGGGATTCAACTCCGTTTAGGACTGGGAAACAAACCCTAGCTCGCCTTACAAGAAACACACTCTGCTTTTGAGAAAAGAGCACTCTTCTGCTCCCCTGTGTTTCCTATAGGGCCAGAACAGTGAGCTTGCTCACAACAAAAGAACTGTGCTTCCTACACACACGGGCCATATCTAGTTCAACTCTGCTTAGGAAACTGACAAGAACAGTAGCTTCTCTTCAGTCCAATACACTGTACTTGCTGGGAACAGACGCGAGTGCTTTTTGCACTGTGTATGGCAATGGGAGCGCAATAGTGACTCTTCTTAGCAGAAAACAACTCTTGCTCGTAGGACCAGAAACTGCATGGGATTCAACTCCGTTTAGGACTGGGAAACAAACCCTAGCTCGCCTTACAAGAAACACACTCTGCTTTTGAGAAAAGAGCACTCTTCTGCTCCCCTGTGTTTCCTATAGGGCCAGAACAGTGAGCTTGCTCACAACAAAAGAACTGTGCTTCCTACACACACGGGCCATATCTAGTTCAACTCTGCTTAGGAAACTGACAAGAACAGTAGCTTCTCTTCAGTCCAATACACTGTACTTGCTGGGAACAGACGCGAGTGCTATTTGCACTGTGTATGGCAATGGGAGCGCAATAGTGACTCTTCTTAGCAGAAAACAACTCTTGCTCGTAGGACCAGAAACTGCATGGGATTCAACTCCGTTTAGGACTGGGAAACAAACCCTAGCTCGCCTTACAAGAAACACACTCTGCTTTTGAGAAAAGAGCACTCTTCTGCTCCCCTGTGTTTCCTATAGGGCCAGAACAGTGAGCTTGCTCACAACAAAAGAACTGTGCTTCCTACACACACGGGCCATATCTAGTTCAACTCTGCTTAGGAAACTGACAAGAACAGTAGCTTCTCTTCAGTCCAATACACTGTACTTGCTGGGAACAGACGCGAGTGCTATAAACAACTCTTGCTCGTAGGACCAGAAACTGCATGGGATTCAACTCCGTTTAGGACTGGGAAACAAACCCTAGCTCGCCTTACAAGAAACACACTCTGCTTTTGAGAAAAGAGCACTCTTCTGCTCCCCTGTGTTTCCTATAGGGCCAGAACAGTGAGCTTGCTCAGAACAAAAGAACTGTGCTTCCTACACACACGGGCCATATCTAGTTCAACTCTGCTTAGGAAACTGACAAGAACAGTAGCTTCTCTTCAGTCCAATACACTGTACTTGCTGGGAACAGACGCGAGTGCTATTTGCACTGTGTATGGCAATGGGAGCGCAATAGTGACTCTTCTTAGCAGAAAACAACTCTTGCTCGTAGGACCAGAAACTGCATGGGATTCAACTCCGTTTAGGACTGGGAAACAAACCCTAGCTCGCCTTACAAGAAACACACTCTGCTTTTGAGAAAGGAGCACTCTTCTGCTCCCCTGTGTTTCCTATAGGGCCAGAACAGTGAGCTTGCTCACAACAAAAGAACTGTGCTTCCTACACACACGGGCCATATCTAGTTCAACTCTGCTTAGGAAACTGACAAGAACAGTAGCTTCTCTTCAGTCCAATACACTGTACTTGCTGGGAACAGACGCGAGTGCTATTTGCACTGTGTATGGCAATGGGAGCGCAATAGTGACT
This sequence comes from Peromyscus eremicus, assembly GCF_949786415.1. NCBI lineage: Eukaryota > Metazoa > Chordata > Mammalia > Rodentia > Cricetidae > Peromyscus > Peromyscus eremicus. The sequence continues at coordinate 15,014 of NW_026736731.1, read as the reverse complement.
CTTCTTAGCAGAAAACAACTCTTGCTCGTAGGACCAGAAACTGCATGGGATTCAACTCCGTTTAGGACTGGGAAACAAACCCTAGCTCGCCTTACAAGAAACACACTCTGCTTTTGAGAAAGGAGCACTCTTCTGCTCCCTGTGTTTCCTATAGGGCCAGAACAGTGAGCTTGCTCACAACAAAAGAACTGTGCTTCCTACACACACGGGCCATATCTAGTTCAACTCTGCTTAGGAAACTGACAAGAACAGTAGCTTCTCTTCAGTCCAATACACTGTACTTGCTGGGAACAGACGCGAGTGCTATTTGCACTGTGTATGGCAATGGGAGCGCAATAGTGACTCTTCTTAGCAGAAAACAACTCTTGCTCGTAGGACCAGAAACTGCATGGGATTCAACTCCGTTTAGGACTGGGAAACAAACCCTAGCTCGCCTTACAAGAAACACACTCTGCTTTTTAGAAAAGAGCACTCTTCTGCTCCCCTGTGTTTCCTATAGGGCCAGAACAGTGAGCTTGCTCACAACAAAAGAACTGTGCTTCCTACACACACGGGCCATATCTAGTTCAACTCTGCTTAGGAAACTGACAAGAACAGTAGCTTCTCTTCAGTCCAATACACTGTACTTGCTGGGAACAGACGCGAGTGCTATTTGCACTGTGTATGGCAATGGGAGCGCAATAGTGACTCTTCTTAGCAGAAAACAACTCTTGCTCGTAGGACCAGAAACTGCATGGGATTCAACTCCGTTTAGGACTGGGAAACAAACCCTAGCTCGCCTTACAAGAAACACACTCTGCTTTTGAGAAAGGAGCACTCTTCTGCTCCCCTGTGTTTCCTATAGGGCCAGAACAGTGAGCTTGCTCACAACAAAAGAACTGTGCTTCCTACACACACGGGCCATATCTAGTTCAACTCTGCTTAGGAAACTGACAAGAACAGTAGCTTCTCTTCAGTCCAATACACTGTACTTGCTGGGAACAGACGCGAGTGCTATTTGCACTGTGTATGGCAATGGGAGCGCAATAGTGACTCTTCTTAGCAGAAAACAACTCTTGCTCGTAGGACCAGAAACTGCATGGGATTTAACTCCGTTTAGGACTGGGAAACAAACCCTAGCTCGCCTTACAAGAAACACACTCTGCTTTTGAGAAAAGAGCACTCTTCTGCTCCCCTGTGTTTCCTATAGGGCCAGAACAGTGAGCTTGCTCACAACAAAAGAACTGTGCTTCCTACACACACGGGCCATATCTAGTTCAACTCTGCTTAGGAAACTGACAAGAACAGTAGCTTCTCTTCAGTCCAATACACTGTACTTGCTGGGAACAGACGCGAGTGCTATTTGCACTGTGTATGGCAATGGGAGCGCAATAGTGACTCTTCTTAGCAGAAAACAACTCTTGCTCGTAGGACCAGAAACTGCATGGGATTCAACTCCGTTTAGGACTGGGAAACAAACCCTAGCTCGCCTTACAAGAAACACACTCTGCTTTTGAGAAAAGAGCACTCTTCTGCTCCCCTGTGTTTCCTATAGGGCCAGAACAGTGAGCTTGCTCAGAACAAAAGAACTGTGCTTCCTACACACACGGGCCATATCTAGTTCAACTCTGCTTAGGAAACTGACAAGAACAGTAGCTTCTCTTCAGTCCAATACACTGTACTTGCTGGGAACAGACGCGAGTGCTATTTGCACTGTGTATGGCAATGGGAGCGCAATAGTGACTCTTCTTAGCAGAAAACAACTCTTGCTCGTAGGACCAGAAACTGCATGGGATTCAACTCCGTTTAGGACTGGGAAACAAACCCTAGCTCGCCTTACAAGAAACACACTCTGCTTTTGAGAAAAGAGCACTCTTCTGCTCCCCTGTGTTTCCTATAGGGTCAGAACAGTGAGCTTGCTCACAACAAAAGAACTGTGCTTCCTACACACACGGGCCATATCTAGTTCAATTCTGCTTAGGAAACTGACAAGAACAGTAGCTTCCCTTCAGTCCAATACACTGTACTTGCTGGGAACAGACGCGAGTGCTATTTGCACTGTGTATGGCAATGGGAGCGCAATAGTGACTCTTCTTAGCAGAAAACAACTCTTGCTCGTAGGACCAGAAACTGCATGGGATTCAACTCCGTTTAGGACTGGGAAACAAACCCTAGCTCGCCTTACAAGAAACACACTCTGCTTTTGAGAAAAGAGCACTCTTCTGCTCCCCTGTGTTTCCTATAGGGCCAGAACAGTGAGCTTGTTCACAACAAAGGAACTGTGCTTCCTACACACACGGGCCATATCTAGTTCAACTCTGCTTAGGAAACTGACAAGAACAGTAGCTTCTCTTCAGTCCAATACACTGTACTTGCTGGGAACAGACGCGAGTGCTATTTGCACTGTGTATGGCAATGGGAGCGCAATAGTGACTCTTCTTAGCAGAAAACAACTCTTGCTCGTAGGACCAGAAACTGCATGGGATTCAACTCCGTTTAGGACTGGGAAACAAACCCTAGCTCGCCTTACAAGAAACACACTCTGCTTTTGAGAAAAGAGCACTCTTCTGCTCCCCTGTGTTTCCTATAGGGCCAGAACAGTGAGCTTGCTCACAACAAAAGAACTGTGCTTCCTACACACACGGGCCATATCTAGTTCAACTCTGCTTAGGAAACTGACAAGAACAGTAGCTTCTCTTCAGTCCAATACACTGTACTTGCTGGGAACAGACGCGAGTGCTTTTTGCACTGTGTATGGCAATGGGAGCGCAATAGTGACTCTTCTTAGCAGAAAACAACTCTTGCTCGTAGGACCAGAAACTGCATGGGATTCAACTCCGTTTAGGACTGGGAAACAAACCCTAGCTCGCCTTACAAGAAACACACTCTGCTTTTGAGAAAAGAGCACTCTTCTGCTCCCCTGTGTTTCCTATAGGGCCAGAACAGTGAGCTTGCTCACAACAAAAGAACTGTGCTTCCTACACACACGGGCCATATCTAGTTCAACTCTGCTTAGGAAACTGACAAGAACAGTAGCTTCTCTTCAGTCCAATACACTGTACTTGCTGGGAACAGACGCGAGTGCTATTTGCACTGTGTATGGCAATGGGAGCGCAATAGTGACTCTTCTTAGCAGAAAACAACTCTTGCTCGTAGGACCAGAAACTGCATGGGATTCAACTCCGTTTAGGACTGGGAAACAAACCCTAGCTCGCCTTACAAGAAACACACTCTGCTTTTGAGAAAAGAGCACTCTTCTGCTCCCCTGTGTTTCCTATAGGGCCAGAACAGTGAGCTTGCTCACAACAAAAGAACTGTGCTTCCTACACACACGGGCCATATCTAGTTCAACTCTGCTTAGGAAACTGACAAGAACAGTAGCTTCTCTTCAGTCCAATACACTGTACTTGCTGGGAACAGACGTGAGTGCTATAAACAACTCTTGCTCGTAGGACCAGAAACTGCATGGGATTCAACTCCGTTTAGGACTGGGAAACAAACCCTAGCTCGCCTTACAAGAAACACACTCTGCTTTTGAGAAAAGAGCACTCTTCTGCTCCCTTGTGTTTCCTATAGGGCCAGAACAGTGAGCTTGCTCACAACAAAAGAACTGTGCTTCCTACACACACGGGCCATATCTAGTTCAACTCTGCTTAGGAAACTGACAAGAACAGTAGCTTCTCTTCAGTCCAATACACTGTACTTGCTGGGAACAGACGCGAGTGCTATTTGCACTGTGTATGGCAATGGGAGCGCAATAGTGACTCTTCTTAGCAGAAAACAACTCTTGCTCGTAGGACCAGAAACTGCATGGGATTCAACTCCGTTTAGGACTGGGAAACAAACCCTAGCTCGCCTTACAAGAAACACACTCTGCTTTTGAGAAAGGAGCACTCTTCTGCTCCCCTGTGTTTCCTATAGGGCCAGAACAGTGAGCTTGCTCACAACAAAAGAACTGTGCTTCCTACACACACGGGCCATATCTAGTTCAACTCTGCTTAGGAAACTGACAAGAACAGTAGCTTCTCTTCAGTCCAATACACTGTACTTGCTGGGAACAGACGCGAGTGCTATTTGCACTGTGTATGGCAATGGGAGCGCAATAGTGACTCTTCTTAGCAGAAAACAACTCTTGCTCGTAGGAACAGAAACTGCATGGGATTCAACTCCGTTTAGGACTGGGAAACAAACCCTAGCTCGCCTTACAAGAAACACACTCTGCTTTTGAGAAAGGAGCACTCTTCTGCTCCCCTGTGTTTCCTATAGGGCCAGAACAGTGAGCTTGCTCACAACAAAAGAACTGTGCTTCCTACACACACGGGCCATATCTAGTTCAACTCTGCTTAGGAAACTGACAAGAACAGTAGCTTCTCTTCAGTCCAATACACTGTACTTGCTGGGAACAGACGCGAGTGCTATTTGCACTGTGTATGGCAATGGGAGCGCAATAGTGACTCTTCTTAGCAGAAAACAACTCTTGCTCGTAGGACCAGAAACTGCATGGGATTCAACTCCGTTTAGGACTGGGAAACAAACCCTAGCTCGCCTTACAAGAAACACACTCTGCTTTTGAGAAAAGAGCACTCTTCTGCTCCCCTGTGTTTCCTATAGGGCCAGAACAGTGAGCTTGCTCACAACAAAAGAACTGTGCTTCCTACACACACGGGCCATATCTAGTTCAACTCTGCTTAGGAAACTGACAAGAACAGTAGCTTCTCTTCAGTCCAATACACTGTACTTGCTGGGAACAGACGCGAGTGCTATTTGCACTGTGTATGGCAATGGGAGCGCAATAGTGACTCTTCTTAGCAGAAAACAACTCTTGCTCGTAGGACCAGAAACTGCATGGGATTCAACTCCGTTTAGGACTGGGAAACAAACCCTAGCTCGCCTTACAAGAAACACACTCTGCTTTTGAGAAAAGAGCACTCTTCTGCTCCCCTGTGTTTCCTATAGGGCCAGAACAGTGAGCTTGCTCGCAAAAAAAGAACTGTGCTTCCTATACACACGGGCCATATCTAGTTCAACTCTGCTTAGGAAACTGACAAGAACAGTAGCTTCTCTTCAGTCCAATACACTGTACTTGCTGGGAACAGACGCGAGTGCTATTTGCACTGTGTATGGCAATGGGAGCGCAATAGTGACTCTTCTTAGCAGAAAACAACTCTTGCTCGTAGGACCAGAAACTGCATGGGATTCAACTCCGTTTAGGACTGGGAAACAAACCCTAGCTCGCCTTACAAGAAACACACTCTGCTTTTGAGAAAAGAGCACTCTTCTGCTCCCCTGTGTTTCCTATAGGGCCAGAACAGTGAGCTTGCTCACAACAAAAGAACTGTGCTTCCTACACACACGGGCCATATCTAGTTCAACTCTGCTTAGGAAACTGACAAGAACAGTAGCTTCTCTTCAGTCCAATACACTGTACTTGCTGGGAACAGACGCGAGTGCTATTTGCACTGTGTATGGCAATGGGAGCGCAATAGTGACTCTTCTTAGCAGAAAACAATTCTTGCTCGTAGGACCAGAAACTGCATGTGATTCAACTCCGTTTAGGACTGGGAAACAAACCCTAGCTCGCCTTACAAGAAACACACTCTGCTTTTGAGAAAAGAGCACTCTTCTGCTCCCCTGTGTTTCCTATAGGGCCAGAACAGTGAGCTTGCTCACAACAAAAGAACTGTGCTTCCTACACACACGGGCCATATCTAGTTCAACTCTGCTTAGGAAACTGACAAGAACAGTAGCGTCTCTTCAGTCCAATACACTGTACTTGCTGGGAACAGACGCGAGTGCTATAAACAACTCTTGCTCGTAGGACCAGAAACTGCATGGGATTCAACTCCGTTTAGGACTGGGAAACAAACCCTAGCTCGCCTTACAAGAAACACACTCTGCTTTTGAGAAAAGAGCACTCTTCTGCTCCCCTGTGTTTCCTATAGGGCCAGAACAGTGAGCTTGCTCACAACAAAAGAACTGTGCTTCCTACACACACGGGCCATATCTAGTTCAACTCTGCTTAGGAAACTGACAAGAACAGTAGCTTCTCTTCAGTCCAATACACTGTACTTGCTGGGAACAGACGCGAGTGCTATTTGCACTGTGTATGGCAATGGGAGCGCAATAGTGACTCTTCTTAGCAGAAAACAACTCTTGCTCGTAGGACCAGAAACTGCATGGGATTCAACTCCGTTTAGGACTGGGAAACAAACCCTAGCTCGCCTTACAAGAAACACACTCTGCTTTTGAGAAAGGAGCACTCTTCTGCTCCCCTGTGTTTCCTATAGGGCCAGAACAGTGAGCTTGCTCACAACAAAAGAACTGTGCTTCCTACACACACGGGCCATATCTAGTTCAACTCTGCTTAGGAAACTGACAAGAACAGTAGCTTCTCTTCAGTCCAATACACTGTACTTGCTGGGAACAGACGCGAGTGCTATTTGCACTGTGTATGGCAATGGGAGCGCAATAGTGACTCTTCTTAGCAGAAAACAACTCTTGCTCGTAGGACCAGAAACTGCATGGGATTCAACTCCGTTTAGGACTGGGAAACAAACCCTAGCTCGCCTTACAAGAAACACACTCTGCTTTTGAGAAACGAGCACTCTTCTGCTCCCCTGTGTTTCCTATAGGGCCAGAACAGTGAGCTTGCTCACAACAAAAGAACTGTGCTTCCTACACACACGGGCCATATCTAGTTCCACTCTGCTTAGGAAACTGACAAGAACAGTAGCTTCTCTTCAGTCCAATACACTGTACTTGCTGGGAACAGACGCGAGTGCTATTTGCACTGTGTATGGCAATGGGAGCGCAATAGTGACTCTTCTTAGCAGAAAACAACTCTTGCTCGTAGGACCAGAAACTGCATGGGATTCAACTCCGTTTAGGACTCGGAAACAAACCCTAGCTCGCCTTACAAGAAACACACTCTGCTTTTGAGAAAAGAGCACTCTTCTGCTCCCCTGTGTTTCCTATAGGGCCAGAACAGTGAGCTTGCTCACAACAAAAGAACTGTGCTTCCTACACACACGGGCCATATCTAGTTCAACTCTGCTTAGGAAACTGACAAGAACAGTAGCTTCTCTTCAGTCCAATACACTGTACTTGCTGGGAACAGACGCGAGTGCTATTTGCACTGTGTATGGCAATGGGAGCGCAATAGTGACTCTTCTTAGCAGAAAACAACTCTTGCTCGTAGGACCAGAAACTGCATGGGATTCAACTCCGTTTAGGACTGGGAAACAAACCCTAGCTCGCCTTACAAGAAACACACTCTGCTTTTGAGAAAAGAGCACTCTTCTGCTCCCCTGTGTTTCCTATAGGGCCAGAACAGTGAGCTTGCTCACAACAAAAGAACTGTGCTTCCTACACACACGGGCCATATCTAGTTCAACTCTGCTTAGGAAACTGACAAGAACAGTAGCTTCTCTTCAGTCCAATACACTGTACTTGCTGGGAACAGACGCGAGTGCTTTTTGCACTGTGTATGGCAATGGGAGCGCAATAGTGACTCTTCTTAGCAGAAAACAACTCTTGCTCGTAGGACCAGAAACTGCATGGGATTCAACTCCGTTTAGGACTGGGAAACAAACCCTAGCTCGCCTTACAAGAAACACACTCTGCTTTTGAGAAAAGAGCACTCTTCTGCTCCCCTGTGTTTCCTATAGGGCCAGAACAGTGAGCTTGCTCACAACAAAAGAACTGTGCTTCCTACACACACGGGCCATATCTAGTTCAACTCTGCTTAGGAAACTGACAAGAACAGTAGCTTCTCTTCAGTCCAATACACTGTACTTGCTGGGAACAGACGCGAGTGCTATTTGCACTGTGTATGGCAATGGGAGCGCAATAGTGACTCTTCTTAGCAGAAAACAACTCTTGCTCGTAGGACCAGAAACTGCATGGGATTCAACTCCGTTTAGGACTGGGAAACAAACCCTAGCTCGCCTTACAAGAAACACACTCTGCTTTTGAGAAAAGAGCACTCTTCTGCTCCCCTGTGTTTCCTATAGGGCCAGAACAGTGAGCTTGCTCACAACAAAAGAACTGTGCTTCCTACACACACGGGCCATATCTAGTTCAACTCTGCTTAGGAAACTGACAAGAACAGTAGCTTCTCTTCAGTCCAATACACTGTACTTGCTGGGAACAGACGCGAGTGCTATAAACAACTCTTGCTCGTAGGACCAGAAACTGCATGGGATTCAACTCCGTTTAGGACTGGGAAACAAACCCTAGCTCGCCTTACAAGAAACACACTCTGCTTTTGAGAAAAGAGCACTCTTCTGCTCCCCTGTGTTTCCTATAGGGCCAGAACAGTGAGCTTGCTCAGAACAAAAGAACTGTGCTTCCTACACACACGGGCCATATCTAGTTCAACTCTGCTTAGGAAACTGACAAGAACAGTAGCTTCTCTTCAGTCCAATACACTGTACTTGCTGGGAACAGACGCGAGTGCTATTTGCACTGTGTATGGCAATGGGAGCGCAATAGTGACTCTTCTTAGCAGAAAACAACTCTTGCTCGTAGGACCAGAAACTGCATGGGATTCAACTCCGTTTAGGACTGGGAAACAAACCCTAGCTCGCCTTACAAGAAACACACTCTGCTTTTGAGAAAGGAGCACTCTTCTGCTCCCCTGTGTTTCCTATAGGGCCAGAACAGTGAGCTTGCTCAGAACAAAAGAACTGTGCTTCCTACACACACGGGCCATATCTAGTTCAACTCTGCTTAGGAAACTGACAAGAACAGTAGCTTCTCTTCAGTCCAATACACTGTACTTGCTGGGAACAGACGCGAGTGCTATAAACAACTCTTGCTCGTAGGACCAGAAACTGCATGGGATTCAACTCCGTTTAGGACTGGGAAACAAACCCTAGCTCGCCTTACAAGAAACACACTCTGCTTTTGAGAAAAGAGCACTCTTCTGCTCCCCTGTGTTTCCTATAGGGCCAGAACAGTGAGCTTGCTCAGAACAAAAGAACTGTGCTTCCTACACACACGGGCCATATCTAGTTCAACTCTGCTTAGGAAACTGACAAGAACAGTAGCTTCTCTTCAGTCCAATACACTGTACTTGCTGGGAACAGACGCGAGTGCTATTTGCACTGTGTATGGCAATGGGAGCGCAATAGTGACTCTTCTTAGCAGAAAACAACTCTTGCTCGTAGGACCAGAAACTGCATGGGATTCAACTCCGTTTAGGACTGGGAAACAAACCCTAGCTCGCCTTACAAGAAACACACTCTGCTTTTGAGAAAGGAGCACTCTTCTGCTCCCCTGTGTTTCCTATAGGGCCAGAACAGTGAGCTTGCTCACAACAAAAGAACTGTGCTTCCTACACACACGGGCCATATCTAGTTCAACTCTGCTTAGGAAACTGACAAGAACAGTAGCTTCTCTTCAGTCCAATACACTGTACTTGCTGGGAACAGACGCGAGTGCTATTTGCACTGTGTATGGCAATGGGAGCGCAATAGTGACTCTTCTTAGCAGAAAACAACTCTTGCTCGTAGGACCAGAAACTGCATGGGATTCAACTCCGTTTAGGACTGGGAAACAAACCCTAGCTCGCCTTACAAGAAACACACTCTGCTTTTGAGAAAAGAGCACTCTTCTGCTCCCCTGTGTTTCCTACAGGGCCAGAAGAGTGAGCTTGCTCACAACAAAAGAACTGTGCTTCCTACACACACGGACCATATCTAGTTCAACTCTGCTTAGGAAACTGACAAGAACAGTAGCTTCTCTTCAGTCCAATACACTGTACTTGCTGGGAACAGACGCGAGTGCTATTTGCACTGTGTATGGCAATGGGAGCGCAATAGTGACTCTTCTTAGCAGAAAACAACTCTTGCTCGTAGGACCAGAAACTGCATGGGATTCAACTCCGTTTAGGACTGGGAAACAAACCCTAGCTCGCCTTACAAGAAACACACTCTGCTTTTGAGAAAAGAGCACTCTTCTGCTCCCCTGTGTTTCCTATAGGGCCAGAACAGTGAGCTTGCTCACAACAAAAGAACTGTGCTTCCTACACACACGGGCCATATCTAGTTCAACTCTGCTTAGGAAACTGACAAGAACAGTAGCTTCTCTTCAGTCCAATACACTGTACTTGCTGGGAACAGACGCGAGTGCTATAAACAACTCTTGCTCGTAGGACCAGAAACTGCATGGGATTCAACTCCGTTTAGGACTGGGAAACAAACCCTAGCTCGCCTTACAAGAAACACACTCTGCTTTTGAGAAAAGAGCACTCTTCTGCTCCCCTGTGTTTCCTATAGGGCCAGAACAGTGAGCTTGCTCAGAACAAAAGAACTGTGCTTCCTACACACACGGGCCATATCTAGTTCAACTCTGCTTAGGAAACTGACAAGAACAGTAGCTTCTCTTCAGTCCAATACACTGTACTTGCTGGGAACAGACGCGAGTGCTATTTGCACTGTGTATGGCAATGGGAGCGCAATAGTGACTCTTCTTAGCAGAAAACAACTCTTGCTCGTAGGACCAGAAACTGCATGGGATTCAACTCCGTTTAGGACTGGGAAGCAAACCCTAGCTCGCCTTACAAGAAACACAATCTGCTTTTGAGAAAGGAGCACTCTTCTGCTCCCCTGTGTTTCCTATAGGGCCAGAACAGTGAGCTTGCTCACAACAAAAGAACTGTGCTTCCTACACACACGGGCCATATCTAGTTCAACTCTGCTTAGGAAACTGACAAGAACAGTAGCTTCTCTTCAGTCCAATACACTGTACTTGCTGGGAACAGACGCGAGTGCTATTTGCACTGTGTATGGCAATGGGAGCGCAATAGTGACTCTTCTTAGCAGAAAACAACTCTTGCTCGTAGGACCAGAAACTGCATGGGATTCAACTCCGTTTAGGACTGGGAAACAAACCCTAGCTCGCCTTACAAGAAACACACTCTGCTTTTGAGAAAAGAGCACTCTTCTGCTCCCCTGTGTTTCCTATAGGGCCAGAACAGTGAGCTTGCTCACAACAAAAGAACTGTGCTTCCTACACACACGGGCCATATCTAGTTCAACTCTGCTTAGGAAACTGACAAGAACAGTAGCTTCTCTTCAGTCCAATACACTGTACTTGCTGGGAACAGACGCGAGTGCTATTTGCACTGTGTATGGCAATGGGAGCGCAATAGTGACTCTTCTTAGCAGAAAACAACTCTTGCTCGTAGGACCAGAAACTGCATGGGATTCAACTCCGTTTAGGACTGGGAAACAAACCCTAGCTCGCCTTACAAGAAACACACTCTGCTTTTGAGAAAAGAGCACTCTTCTGCTCCCCTGTGTTTCCTATAGGGCCAGAACAGTGAGCTTGCTCAGAACAAAAGAACTGTGCTTCCTACACACACGGGCCATATCTAGTTCAACTCTGCTTAGGAAACTGACAAGAACAGTAGCTTCTCTTCAGTCCAATACACTGTACTTGCTGGGAACAGACGCGAGTGCTATTTGCACTGTGTATGGCAATGGGAGCGCAATAGTGACTCTTCTTAGCAGAAAACAACTCTTGCTCGTAGGACCAGAAACTGCATGGGATTCAACTCCGTTTAGGACTGGGAAACAAACCCTAGCTTGCCTTACAAGAAACACACTCTGCTTTTGAGAAAAGAGCACTCTTCTGCTCCCCTGTGTTTCCTATAGGGTCAGAACAGTGAGCTTGCTCACAACAAAAGAACTGTGCTTCCTACACACACGGGCCATATCTAGTTCAACTCTGCTTAGGAAACTGACAAGAACAGTAGCTTCTCTTCAGTCCAATACACTGTACTTGCTGGGAACAGACGCGAGTGCTATTTGCACTGTGTATGGCAATGGGAGCGCAATAGTGACTCTTCTTAGCAGAAAACAACTCTTGCTCGTAGGACCAGAAACTGCATGGGATTCAACTCCGTTTAGGACTGGGAAACAAACCCTAGCTCGCCTTACAAGAAACACACTCTGCTTTTGAGAAAAGAGCACTCTTCTGCTCCCCTGTGTTTCCTATAGGGCCAGAACAGTGAGCTTGCTCACAACAAAAGAACTGTGCTTCCTACACACACGGGCCATATCTAGTTCAACTCTGCTTAGGAAACTGACAAGAACAGTAGCTTCTCTTCAGTCCAATACACTGTACTTGCTGGGAACAGACGCGAGTGCTATTTGCACTGTGTATGGCAATGGGAGCGCAATAGTGACTCTTCTTAGCAGAAAACAACTCTTGCTCGTAGGACCAGAAACTGCATGGGATTCAACTCCGTTTAGGACTGGGAAACAAACCCTAGCTCGCCTTACAAGAAACACACTCTGCTTTTGAGAAAAGAGCACTCTTCTGCTCCCCTGTGTTTCCTATAGGGTCAGAACAGTGAGCTTGCTCACAACAAAAGAACTGTGCTTCCTACACACACGGGCCATATCTAGTTCAATTCTGCTTAGGAAACTGACAAGAACAGTAGCTTCCCTTCAGTCCAATACACTGTACTTGCTGGGAACAGACGCGAGTGCTATTTGCACTGTGTATGGCAATGGGAGCGCAATAGTGACTCTTCTTAGCAGAAAACAACTCTTGCTCGTAGGACCAGAAACTGCATGGGATTCAACTCCGTTTAGGACTGGGAAACAAACCCTAGCTCGCCTTACAAGAAACACACTCTGCTTTTGAGAAAAGAGCACTCTTCTGCTCCCCTGTGTTTCCTATAGGGCCAGAACAGTGAGCTTGCTCAGAACAAAAGAACTGTGCTTCCTACACACACGGGCCATATCTAGTTCAACTCTGCTTAGGAAACTGACAAGAACAGTAGCTTCTCTTCAGTCCAATACACTGTACTTGCTGGGAACAGACGCGAGTGCTATTTGCACTGTGTATGGCAATGGGAGCGCAATAGTGACTCTTCTTAGCAGAAAACAACTCTTGCTCGTAGGACCAGAAACTGCATGGGATTCAACTCCGTTTAGGACTGGGAAACAAACCCTAGCTCGCCTTACAAGAAACACACTCTGCTTTTGAGAAAGGAGCACTCTTCTGCTCCCCTGTGTTTCCTATAGGGCCAGAACAGTGAGCTTGCTCAGAACAAAAGAACTGTGCTTCCTACACACACGGGCCATATCTAGTTCAACTCTGCTTAGGAAACTGACAAGAACAGTAGCTTCTCTTCAGTCCAATACACTGTACTTGCTGGGAACAGACGCGAGTGCTATTTGCACTGTGTATGGCAATGGGAGCGCAATAGTGACTCTTCTTAGCAGAAAACAACTCTTGCTCGTAGGACCAGAAACTGCATGGGATTCAACTCCGTTTAGGACTGGGAAACAAACCCTAGCTCGCCTTACAAGAAACACACTCTGCTTTTGAGAAAAGAGCACTCTTCTGCTCCCCTGTGTTTCCTATAGGGCCAGAACAGTGAGCTTGCTCAGAACAAAAGAACTGTGCTTCCTACACACACGGGCCATATCTAGTTCAACTCTGCTTAGGAAACTGACAAGAACAGTAGCTTCTCTTCAGTCCAATACACTGTACTTGCTGGGAACAGACGCGAGTGCTATTTGCACTGTGTATGGCAATGGGAGCGCAATAGTGACTCTTCTTAGCAGAAAACAACTCTTGCTCGTAGGACCAGAAACTGCATGGGATTCAACTCCGTTTAGGACTGGGAAACAAACCCTAGCTCGCCTTACAAGAAACACACTCTGCTTTTGAGAAAAGAGCACTCTTCTGCTCCCCTGTGTTTCCTATAGGGTCAGAACAGTGAGCTTGCTCACAACAAAAGAACTGTGCTTCCTACACACACGGGCCATATCTAGTTCAATTCTGCTTAGGAAACTGACAAGAACAGTAGCTTCCCTTCAGTCCAATACACTGTACTTGCTGGGAACAGACGCGAGTGCTATTTGCACTGTGTATGGCAATGGGAGCGCAATAGTGACTCTTCTTAGCAGAAAACAACTCTTGCTCGTAGGACCAGAAACTGCATGGGATTCAACTCCGTTTAGGACTGGGAAACAAACCCTAGCTCGCCTTACAAGAAACACACTCTGCTTTTGAGAAAAGAGCACTCTTCTGCTCCCCTGTGTTTCCTATAGGGCCAGAACAGTGAGCTTGTTCACAACAAAGGAACTGTGCTTCCTACACACACGGGCCATATCTAGTTCAACTCTGCTTAGGAAACTGACAAGAACAGTAGCTTCTCTTCAGTCCAATACACTGTACTTGCTGGGAACAGACGCGAGTGCTATTTGCACTGTGTATGGCAATGGGAGCGCAATAGTGACTCTTCTTAGCAGAAAACAACTCTTGCTCGTAGGACCAGAAACTGCATGGGATTCAACTCCGTTTAGGACTGGGAAACAAACCCTAGCTCGCCTTACAAGAAACACACTCTGCTTTTGAGAAAAGAGCACTCTTCTGCTCCCCTGTGTTTCCTATAGGGCCAGAACAGTGAGCTTGCTCACAACAAAAGAACTGTGCTTCCTACACACACGGGCCATATCTAGTTCAACTCTGCTTAGGAAACTGACAAGAACAGTAGCTTCTCTTCAGTCCAATACACTGTACTTGCTGGGAACAGACGCGAGTGCTATAAACAACTCTTGCTCGTAGGACCAGAAACTGCATGGGATTCAACTCCGTTTAGGACTGGGAAACAAACCCTAGCTCGCCTTACAAGAAACACACTCTGCTTTTGAGAAAAGAGCACTCTTCTGCTCCCCTGTGTTTCCTATAGGGCCAGAACAGTGAGCTTGCTCAGAACAAAAGAACTGTGCTTCCTACACACACGGGCCATATCTAGTTCAACTCTGCTTAGGAAACTGACAAGAACAGTAGCTTCTCTTCAGTCCAATACACTGTACTTGCTGGGAACAGACGCGAGTGCTATTTGCACTGTGTATGGCAATGGGAGCGCAATAGTGACTCTTCTTAGCAGAAAACAACTCTTGCTCGTAGGACCAGAAACTGCATGGGATTCAACTCCGTTTAGGACTGGGAAACAAACCCTAGCTCGCCTTACAAGAAACACACTCTGCTTTTGAGAAAGGAGCACT